>NW_025889513.1:0-2636 GCF_002878395.1 Capsicum annuum
AAAAGCTAACACTATTTAAAAAATAAATAAAATAGTATTTTATATAAATTTCCTTTTCACATATTTATAATACTTTATCTTTATATCATGCAATTATATTTTAAATTCTCATTCAGTAAATTCTTTAATATTTCTTATATATAAGTGTGTATATATTTTTGAAAGTTAAAATTATGAATTTTATAGTTTTTTTTGAATTAAATATCAAATAGAAAAGATCAAAAGAAAAGTAATAGTGTGTTAATAAAAATATGCAAATACACATTTTTTTGTGAAAATTAATTTTACTTTTAAATTTACTCACCCCACTCCTCCATCCCAAGAGGACAATATAAGCACAAAAGTTTCTTATATCAAATATAAATATGTTTAGCAAACTTAATTTAAAAAAAAAAATTAAAAAACTCATAATCTTTAAAAAAATAAAAAGATAGACCTAGCCATGGAAATACACAAAATAATTTCGTGAATTAAATATATTAAGTAAAATAAAGAATGGAAACAAAAATAAAATTGAATATACTAAAAAATTTGGAGACGCAAAAGTCTGTCAGACATAACAAATACAAAATAGAAAAATATAGACAAAATCTTTATAATTCTCACAAATGAATTTTGAGTGGTTTTATAATTTGAAATAAATTTGTAATAAATATCTAATTTAAAAAAATCATAAATTTTTCACATAATTAACCTAAATAAACGAAGCAAGAGAAAACAAAAAGTCATACCTACATAAGGTAAGAATCAAACACTAATAACACATAAATGTAATTAGAATTAACAACAAATTAAGAAAAATTAAAAGTAACCAAAAAAAAGGTAAAAGAAAAATGCAAAAGATAAAATATAAAGTAATCTATTTAAAAATTTTTTATTATATCAAATATAAATATGTTTACAAATTTACTATTTTTTTTTTTTTAAAAAAGAGATTCATAATCTTTTAAAAAAAAAAGATAGACCTAGCCATGGAGATACACACAATAATTTCAAGCATTAAATGTATAAGTAAAATAATGAATGAAAACAAAAATAAAATTGAATATGCTAAAAAAATTTGAGACTCAAAAATCTGTCAGACATTACAAATACAAAATAGAAAAATATAGATAAAATCTTCATAACTCTCACAAATGATTTTTGAGTGATTTTATAATTTAAAATAAATGTGTGATAAATATTTAATTTAAAAAATAATAATAAATTTCTTCACATAATTAACCTGAACAAATGAAGCTAGACAAAACAAAGTCATACCTACATAAGGTAAGAATCAATTATTAATCACACATAAATGCAATTAGAATTAACAACAAATAAAGAAAAATTAAAATTAACAAAAAAAGGTAAAAGAAAAATGCAAAAGATCAAATATAAAGTAATCTATTTTAAAAAAAGTTAACACTATTTAAAAAAACTAATAAAATAATATTTTATATAAATTCCCTTTTTACATATTTATAATACTTTATCTTTATATCATGCAATTATATTTTTAATTCTCATTCAGTAAATTCTTTAATATTTCTTATATATAATTGTGTATATATTTTTAAAAGTTAAACATATGAATTTTATAGTTTTTTTCTGAATTAAATATCAAATAGAAAAAATCAAAAGAAAAGTAATAGTGTGTTAGTAAAAATATGGAAATACACATTTTTTTTGAAAATTAATTTTGATTTTAAATTTACTCACCCAGCTCCTCTATCCCAAGATGACAAAAGCACACACGATTATTATATCAAATATAAATATGTTTACAAACTTAAATTTAAAAAAAATAAAAATTCATAATCTTTTAAAAAAATAGACCTAGCCATGGAGATACACACAATAATTATGTGCATTAAATGTATTAAATAAAAGAAAGAATGGAAACAAAAATAAAATTGAATATATGAAAAAATTTTGAGCCTCAAAAGTCTGTCAGACATTACAAATACAAAATAGAAAAATATAGACAAAATCTTTATAATTCTCACAAATGATTTTTGTATGATTTTATAATTTAAAATAAATCTGTAATAAATATTTAATTAAAAAAAATAAAAAGTTTCTTCACATAATTAACTTAAATAAATGAAGCAAGAGAAAACAAAAAGGCATACCTACATAAAGTAAGAATCAAACTTTAATCACACAAAAATGTAATTAGAATTAGCAACAAATAAAGGAAAATTAAAAGTAACAAAAAAAATGTAAAAGAAATATGCAAAAGATCAAATATAAAGTAATCTATTTAAAAAAAAAAATTAACACTATTTCAAAAATTAATAAAATATTATTTTATATAAATTTCTTTTTTACATATTTGTAGTTCTTTATCTTTATGTCACGCAATTATATGTTTAATTCTCATTCAGTAAATTCTTTACTATTTCTTATATATAAGTGTGTATATATTTTTGAAAGTTAAATTATGAATTTTATAATTTTTTCTAAATTAAATATCAAATAGAAAAGATCAAAATAATAGTAATTAAAAGAAAAAATAAAACTAAAAGCAACCTAACTTAAAAAACTATATTTTTACATTTAATTTTCTTTATTTGTTATGTTTTATTATTTATTTGATATTTTTATATTTTTCTTTTCCTTTCCTTTTTCTGACCTTTATCCCTATTCTTTTT
>NW_025889514.1:0-7670 GCF_002878395.1 Capsicum annuum
GGTCACCTGAATAATTTTATATCATAAAATATCAAATGTACAAAGAAAAACACCAATGGGTGAGCTTAGAATTTGAAACTTGCTGTATTCAACTCACCTTCCTTAATTACATCAGCTATTGTAAAAAATAAATTTATAACGAAAGATGTGTTTTAACAATTTTCCATAGTATAGGGATATGTTGATCATTTTCTGAAGATTAAATGAGATGAATAAGAAAAGGTTGACACATTCATATCAAATAAATATTGAGATAACAAAATTTTTCATCATTATTTATATATATATATATTTAAATCACGATGTTACAAAGTTTATACAAGAAGGACTGGTTTGGACAAGTTTTTTGGAAGAAAAGGTTTTAACATTTCAAGTAGGTTTGGAGTTGGTTGATTTCACTCTACCTCTTTTGAACTAATGTGAGCCTTTTTATAGGCGAGATATACATAAAGGAGTGGTTCTAAAGCTACTACGTGGCCTCAACACAATTGGCCGACACTTCTTGATAAGAGATAAGAAAGAAAACTTTAATAATGCAAGTCGGGTACACTTTGGGCCCCATCGTCACATGTGTTATTAATTTTCTTTCAAACTTATTTTGACGTGTGCTTTAACAGTTTTTCTTTCTTTTGGAAAGTAGTGATAAAGGAAGCACTCGGACTCTGACTATTACAAGACATAAAGCAGGCATCCCCACTTGACCATGCTAGCTAATAATACAAACTGAGTGGAAACTGTAGATTATCTTTATGTATCCAAGTTGTGCATGGCAATGGAGTCGAAGCTCATGCCTGAGTCGTCGTCTTCATATGGATCCTGGGCATCCTGGAATTGTGCAATACTATCTTCTTCATTTGATCTTGCTGAATTATTATCTGTATTATTTATTTCTGGCACAACGCTATCTGGCTGTTCGTCTGGTAGTCCATCCATATATTTGTCTTGTGTCTAGTTACTAAAAAATCTGTCTAGTGTCTGTTTAATTATTGTCTCTATTGTTTCACTTTTTCTCTTAGATATTAAAGTCTTTTTTGAAGTCTTATGTCCAGATTTTATCAATTTAGCTTTTGATGAAGAGCAGCCTTCATCCTCACTTTTTGGCAAAGTGACAGCCATTAACGGATTTGATTTGTCTTTACCGATCACCGTTTGAATCGGACTAGCTGTACCAACATCCGGTACAGTGGATTTCTGAGCATTTAGCGGGAAATGCACACCCTTCTCATCCATTTTTTGAGGAGATGGAGAACTCTGAGCTGGAGTATGAGTTTGTGCATCTGTTTTGCTAACTGGAGTCTGCCGTTTGAGTTTTGTTTCTAACATTTGTATTTGTTTGATCAGTCTCGTGTTTTCCATGAGGAGGGACTCCTTTTGGGCATTTAGCGTTTTGAAGTTTTCCGTCATAGAAGAACAGTGGTTGCAAAAAATAATCTTTCCAGTTTCTTTTTGCAAATTATACTGGGGTATCTGATCTGGATTTTGTCTAAAGGAAGGTGATATGTAATAATTTGGCCCTAAATATCCTCTAGCATGATTTGTAGCTTCAGTAAAATCATTAAAACCTTTAAAAAGAGGGGCTTTAAAACCTTGTATTGAGTCTAATACTTCTAACCATGTTTGGAAAATCCCGTTAGTTTTTCCATGAATGACTACATAGTATTTAAAACGAGGCCTACTTTTTTCTGCCATGTAATGGCATAAAGCATTCATAGAAGCCATGAAATGATTACGGTTTTGTCTATTATACGAAATCCAGAGGTTGTCCACTAAACACCTTTGGGGTCTGTCTAAAACGTAGTCTGGTCTTACTCTAAAAGATATGTTGCTCTCTGGGTATGCAATTAAATTAAATGGTCCGAAATGAATTCTTTCCATTGTTTCTAAGGATTCTAATGCTCTAAAATTTAAGTTACCTAACATTGTCTGGTGGTAAGACTCTGAAGACGAAGCTACGCCTTTGCCTTTGTCTGCAGGAGGTTGTCCTGTTGGTCTCATGCTGAAAACAAATAAATGAAATTAAACTTATTTATTTATTCCCAGTTGTAGTCTACTTAACTGGTCAGCTAAGTTGTTTTCTTTTCCTTTTATATGTTCGAATACTATATTCTTATAAACAGATATGGTATCTGTAAAATTTAACCATCTTCTTCTACTGCTAGTTTTGTCATTTATTTTTTGATGAAATTTAACTATAGCTTCACAATCTAAAATCTCGTCTTTATTTAGTATATATAGTTTGAAAGCATTTAAGCCATATATGATAGCTAGTACTTCTAAGTCTATAGCGCTCATATTTCCTTTTTCTTTGTATGAAGGCTTCACGTTTTCTATTCCAATCGAAAGGGGGTTCCCGAAAGGGAAACCTCTCTCCTAGTTACTTCATGTAAGTTCTTATTTACATATTTTCCCCACAAAAATATTTATGTTCTTATATCTATGTTTAAATGTTATTTTACATAGTTTTTGTAAAATCATGTAAATTAAATTATCTATAAAACTCTTACCCTTAGTATATGGTTAACCTCTTAATTTCTTAATACCGACAATGGATTAACCTGTAAATTCCTAGGAATTCTGGCCTTGATAGTCCAATAGGTCTGCATATAGACAAAGGACGAGTGTTAGCGGCCAGACCAAAATTTTCCGAGGTGTGATTAAAGAAGTACGATGTTAAGAACATAGATTAAAAGGAAGAGATGAACAGGGTAAAGTAAAAAATAAAAAATAATAATAATTAAAAAAAAATCTGGGGAAAATATAAACGATAAGAATAAACATGAAAAACAATAGGAAAGAGGGAGTACTGAGTAGGTTTTACAAATTGATATAATCAAAAATCGATCATTGTTCACTGTCTTACTGTTTTTCTATCTCTGTTTTGAAATATTTGTTTCCATTTTTCATTGAAATACTGTTTTTATCGAAATATACAATTATTTTGGTATCAGAGCGAGAAGGTTTTGAGAACATTACCTACTAACTCGCAAAAGTTTATAAACTTTATATGAAAAGACATAGATCATTCCAAGATATAAGGTGTAGTTATTTCTATTTATATAGAGAAATCAGAAAAAGAAACAACATATTAACTAGAAAACATAATTTAGAAGAAGGTCTAAAAAGGCTACTAAAAGTTAATAGAGTACATAAAGTTTATTATAACGACTTATTAAGCGTAATAAATTGGAAAATACAAGGTTGTGAGAGAGATTTAGAAAATAGTACTTCAGCAATAAAGTGGCTTAAAGAACGTATTAAGAGAAAAGCTTATCAGTTAGGATAATAAATGCCAATAAGATATATTGAGTGTATAAGACAAATACAACAACAATATTATAGAGAATTTATATATAAACATCAACTTGTAAAAATCCGAAAACAATTTGTAGAAAGATTAGAGCTGTTAAATAAAGAAATAAGAAATCTAGAAACAGATATTTTAAATTTTAAAGAAACGGACGAAATAATTACCATAACATCTAACTATTATAAAAAAGCATTAATTAGCGAACAATCTAGGTTGATAGAAAATATACAGGAAGTAGATTTGGATATAACCTATACAAATAGTAGATTGAGATATCAAACTAAGCTAAGCAAAAAATACCTTAACTTAAACCACTTAGGATAACAAGATAGCTTCGTTAAAACATCTCGATTACCTAGATCTTAGATTTCAACCAAAAAAGAAATATAGAATATTAAAAAATAATTCCACCATAAGGTGTAATTTTAATCAGGGAGAACATATTTTACATTCTGAAGATAAACAATACAACACAATAATAGATCTTTTGATAAACACAAGCGAGAAAACTCAGGAAAAAGACAACAACATAATAAGAACTCTAGACCAAATAGAAGTTACTCAGAATAAACAAAGAAAGACGTTAGATAAGATAGAACAAAATCTAGATTATCTAAAGTCACAAGAAGTAGAAATAGACAGAAAAATCCAGTATTTAAACCACAAATTTAATTTAGAAAAAATACCTACGAAATTAGAAATTTAAAAACTAATAGCAACTATAATAGAAAAACCTAAAGAATTGGAAGTAAAAACAACCCAACTAATATCTAAGCTTGCAGAACAAGTAGAAAATATAACAACAGAGATCAAAGACTTACAAGAAATAACAAAAAGATTAGAAGAAATATCACTTTCATGAGTGACGAAGATATAAACTACAATAAAGCACTAGAAAAATCAAAAAATTATCATAGTGAACCTGAAGGATTATCTAGGCATATACCTTCCAGTCAAACGGATAAAATTCTACTAAAACAAAACAATACCATAATAGAATTATTATTAGACTTACACAAAAAGATAGACATCTTAATTAAAGGCAAAGAAACTAAAAAACCCCTACAGGAAGAACCAGAATTACCTGAACTACATAAAAAAATAGACATTTTAATAAATAAAGAAGCCCAACCAAAAAATACCAACCTAGAAATAGACGAACTGATTAACCAATTAAAACGAATTGAATTAACTCCTAAACAAGAACGAAAAAATATAATACGAAAACCACAAAAATGGACTTTCTATCAAATAGACGGAGAGCCATCGAAAATAATACAGGACAAGGAGAAGAAAGACAAAGAATAAGTTTTTCAGAAAATAGAATAGGAAATAATAATATATTAGCTAGAATATGCAGAAGACAACCTAATACAGAGCAGAATCAAGAACTTCACGAAATAATAGATGTAGAAAAAGACCTACAAATCTTTCAACAACATCAATTAAAATTATTAAATCCTAAAACACTATATAATGCAGGATATTTTTCTACGGACAATCAGTTATACAGACATTATAGAGAAGAACAAATATTGGCTATAGGAGAAGATTTTAAAATACTAGATTTAGTAAATGCTAATTCCTTAAGACATCTAAAAACTAATAGAATGGTATTAATGCATATGGGTTTAATTGTTATAGGAATAAAAGGTTTAACTAGAAAAAAATTAGGATCCAAAGTATTAATAACGATATATGATGACCGATGGTCAGACATTAAGAAGTCAATAATAGGACTAACGGAAGTAGATATGACTAATAATGGGGGAATATTTTATATAAGTCCAGACTTTCTAATGAACTTAAAAGAATTTGGACAAAATATTAAAATAGGAATCCAAACTAAGGGATACGAAGAAATGAATAGTGGAAATAATTTACTAATGTGCATAGGTTTTATTGGAAAATTAACCTTAAGTAGTAATACAAAATTTAAATTAAAAGTAAATGATGTAGTTGAAATAATGGGAAACAAAGGCAAAAGTTTAATAAAACCAATAAAAATAGATCCCGAAATATATGCAGGTTTAGAATGGAATTTAAACAAATTCACTAAACCAAAAATTTTTACACCAGACTCTCATCTATTATATACTACAAGTAAGGGAGAAACTTCAGTAAGGTTTACGGATTATAATTACACAACTAAAAGAAATTTAGACGATGATGAAACAGAAAGTAATATAGAAACAGAAAGCGAGTTTAAGAATATAGAAGTCTTACAAGAAGGATACGAAGTAGATATTGCCATAGAAAAGGCTGAAACTTTAGCGGAAGAATATAAATATATAACTTTTAAATGTAAAGGATGTTAAAAAGACGACATGAAAATTAAAGAATGTGTAGAACATTTCAAAAACTGCTTAGAAAGAAATGATAATTTAGGATATAGAAATAATAAATCAATCTTTAAGGAAAAATATGAAGACATAATCTCTATATTAAGTTCTACCATTAGCTATAAAGAACTAGCAGAATTAGAACCAACTAGCTCCTAAACAATCAAATCCTAAACCTAAGGGTGTCCACTTTAGAAACCCGATTAAATGATCTAGAACAAAGATTCACTATTCTAAAAAAAGGAAAAACAAAAATCACAGTAGAAGAAACGGATACACAAGAAGCGGTACATTTAGAAAAATTAGAAGAGGAACTTATGAATTTAGAAGATAATAGCACTGGTCTAATATGCAACGAAGACAAAGAATTCTCTACCATAAAAGTATTAGTAAAAATTAAAATAAAAGACGTAGAAATAGAAACTTTAGCATTAATAGATCCAGGATGTACTAGTTGTTTAATTAATAAAGAAATAGTACCAGAACACTTATTAAAAATACTTGACCGACCTATAATGGCCACTCAAATGGATGGATCACAAAATATCTATAATTATTACATAGAAAAAGCACAAATAAGCTTTTTAAATACATGCAATAAATTCTATAACCCAGTCTACAATGTTAATAAAATATTAGCAAGAGATTTAAATATAAGATCAGATTTTGTAATAGGACTAAGATTTTGTATACAAAATAAAGGAGGATGTCTCCTAACAAGAGATGGAATAATGCTCTTTAAAGATCTGACTTATACACCAGTACAAACAGTAACATTGCCTACAGTATTTAGAAAACTAAATACAAGTAAAAAGAAATCGCTTCCAGAGCCATGTTGCGAAGATTGCCAAAATAATCAATGCAGCAACCTGCTAAAAGAAAATCTGTAAGAAGTTAGAAACTATACTCTAATTAATGCAGAGGGACAAGAATGTTTAACTAGTATAGAAAAGGAATATACCCTAATAAGTATAGAAACTCAGTTTTATAATTTTAGAAAAGGAATAGATAAAATAGGAATAATAAACAGTCCAAAAGATTTAGAAAATATAATATCTATATTAGACGAAATGGAGATAATAGGAGAAAGACCATTAGCCCGTTGGGAAGCCAATAAAATAATGTGTAAATTAGATATAATTAACTTAGAATATACGATAAAAACAACCCCTATAGAAGCAAATAATGAAGATACTAAAGAATTTGATATACAGATAAAGGAACTCTTACAATTAGGAGTAATAAGAAGATCCACCTCTAAACATAGATCAGCGGCCTTTATGGTAAGAAATCATAGTGAACAAGTAAGGGGTAAAGCTCGTATGGTAATTAATTATAAAAGATTAAATGATAATACTAGAACAGATGCTTACAAACTACCAGATAAAAGTGAGTTAATTAATAGAATTCAAAATAAAAAGGCCTATAGTAAATTTGACTGTAAGTCAGGCTACTGGCAAGTCAAAATGCATCCAGATAGCATAGAATGGACAGCATTCACATGTCCAAGCGGACATTTTGAATGGTTAGTTATGCCATTTGGATTAAAGACGGCTCCGCCCATTTTCCAACGAAAAATGGATAACATATTTGGAGAATATAAACACTTTATATTAGTATATGTAGATGATATTTTGGTATTTAGTCAAAATATGCAAGAACATTTAGGACACTTACAAATAATCTTTAGACTATTTGTTAAACATGGCATAATAATAAGTAAAAAGAAGATGGAATTATGCAAGACTTATATTAATTTCCTAGGAATAACCTTAGGAAATGGAAAAGTAAAACTACAACCACACATAGCAAAGAAAGTACTAGAAATGCCAGATAAATTAGAAACAACAAAAGATTTACAAAAATTTTTAGGACTAGTAAATTATGCACGAAATTTTATTCAAGATTTAGGAAAAATAGCAGGACCATTATATGCAAAAACAGGTAGTAAAGGACAGAAAAATTTTAATATAGAAGATGTTAAATTAGTCCAAAAAATAAAAGAAAAAATCAAAAACATC
>NW_025889515.1:0-1049 GCF_002878395.1 Capsicum annuum
GTTGAAATGCCCATTATTACTGATTCCTAATTCCTTGACATTCTGAATCCCCATAATAACCTCCTTTGTGCAACAACCTGGAGACAAGCAAGAAATAGTTTGTATGTTTGAAAAACCCATGTGACTCCCTTTGTCAGCAGATACGCTGGGGGGATTTGGCAGATAAAATTCGGCCGCCAGTTTGAGATTCCTTAATTGCATTAGTCCCCAAATTTCCTCTGGACAAGTTATTTTAACTGTTCGACCAGGATGCTCTTGAACAATGATTGTCTGCAGATTCCATAACCTGCAAATTTCTGGAGGTATGTCTAAATTCTTATGGCAGACCAAAGATAGGTACCTCAACCAGATGAGGCTTAGTATCTGTAGAGGGAAATTATCAATCTCTATGTGTCTCAACTCCAAGACTTTGAGTAATTTGAAATGAATAAGCTCTGATTTGAGAACAGGAGAATAAAATGAATCCTTAAGATGAAAAGAGAAAATAGAATGGGTTCGTTTCAAAAGATCGTTGTTGTCATGATCTCCCAACTGACGATGTACAGGGGTAAGAAGAGCCCTATAAAGACCATAGTGAAAATAATCAATTTTATCACCAGTCATGCGTTTAAAGGGCTGCATTTTTTGCATACTGAGATATCGATATTCTGAATCTGAATATGAGTAATGAAGCACAATGTCGTTCATGATAAAAATGTTCTCCCTTTGAATTTCTCTAATGCACAGGTCATATATTAGATCATGAACTTAGATGATCTAATTTTTGTTCCATCTAGACTTTTCTTGCAGACGAGAACTAGACATCTATCAACAAGCTCTTGCAAACACTTCTCAGCCTCTCCTTCCAAATCATTTTCCCACTGCAGGAACCCCTCAGCCATCCACGTTCTCATCAGTTTCTTCGCTGGTATTTCACTGTCTTCTGGAAAAATTCCGAAATGCAGAAGACATATTTTTAGATTGCTGGTCAATTGATTGTAACCCAACCCAAGCACAGGTGAACATTGCTCATCAGGATCATTTGTGATGAATGAGGTGACATCTTTGGC
>NW_025889516.1:0-1866 GCF_002878395.1 Capsicum annuum
GATGAAGGAATTTCTTCAATCAGATTGTTGTCGTCGAGAAACAGCATTTGCAAGTTTCTCAAATCGCCAAAGAAAGACGAAATTGAACTAGTGAGTTGATTATCGGATAATGCCAGATCATTTAGATTTATTAGATTCCCCAACACACCAGAATTGGACTAGAGATTTGATTTCCATTAAGGTCCAGAAGTTTGAGCTCAGTTAAGTCACCTATAGTTTTTGGAATTGGGCCAGAAAGACCATGAAGCTAATAAGGAATTATTCTGATTTTTGAAAGTTGATTTCCATTTTAGGAGAGTTGTTGCTTCCTCAATGGACGCAAAAGTAATTGTAAAGAGGTACAAGAGAGTGAAAACATGAGGTAAAGACAATATTTTCGGAACTATCATCATATATTGCTACATGATAGTAGATGAAATTGCTGCAGGATACACTTTTTATATTGCAGTAAACCAGTACAAGTCTTACGAGACAAATAAGGCGTAGAATCAGAAAGATTTTCAAGTCAATGAGCCTTCACTTTAAATTAATAGTTAGAATAACCTCATAAACCATCAAAATTAAAAGGCTTTGTTGATAATATTCGTAGCTTGGCTAAGATGTCATTATGTCTATTCGTATGAGCAAATCTATCTCAAAAACTAAACAATAATGCCCTGAACATGGATAATTAAACATCGAATAACTTAATTTGAAAGTTCCTTCAACCGATTTTAAATTATCGAATCAAATTAAACTTTGAATAATTAAACATATTTCTTTGGTCCCAAAAGAAAAGGAAATACGAGCAGAAAGATTTTGTAAGTCTTGATGTGGAAATTTCATATGAAAACTACAACAAACAAATCCACGTCTCTTTGAATATTCGTTTGATGTTACTACTCATTAACAAAACGTATTCTTTACTCTAACCATCAAGCAGGGGAGGACCGCTACATAGGTTCAAGTGGTAAGAACCCACTTCATGAAAAGTTACACGGTATATATAATCAGTCTTTGAACATGTATACGGTTATATGAAAATTTGAACCCATTTTTATACAGTTCTGCTGCTCAGCCCAGTGACAAGGCGGGCTTAAGTTTAAATAGGCCGCAACATCCCGAGTTCGAATCCTACCAACGACAAATGCTTTTTCTTTTTAAATTTTTTTAATTATTATTATAATATAACTTTAAAATTCACTTAATCAAACTTTGTTTTGTTTGTTTCTCTGGGTATTTACCTTTAATTTTTTTATATTTGAACCCACTTTCCTAAGCCGGGATCTATCGAAATCAAGCTCTCTACTTCGTTTAAATTAGTGACATGTAATGCGTATACTTTATCCTTTCCTGACACTTTGTGGTACTATACTTATTATATTGTTGTTGTAACTTGTATATTTGATCCACTTGGTGAAATTTCTGAGTTTGCCACTATCATCAAACATCATGTGTAGTTAGTTTGAACTATAAAAAAAATATTTGTATCTTATTCATAGATATTCCTCAAGTCTTGCTATAGAAAGTTCAAAGATAATGAATTGTGATTTAGAAATATGTTATATTTCACAAGTCTTGATGTAGAAATTTCAAAGATAATGAATTATGGGTGAAAAATATGTTATATTTTTCAAGTCTTGCCGTAGAAATTTCAAAGATAATGAATTTAGAGTGAGAAATATGTTATATTTCTCAAGTCTTGCTGTAGAAATTTCAAAGATAATGAATTGTGAGTGAGAAATATATTATATTTCCCAAATCTTGCAATAGAAATTTCAAAGATAATGAATTGTGAGAGAGAAATATGTTATATTTCCCAAGTCTTGCCTTAAGAAATTTCAAAGATAATGAATTGTGAGCGAGAAATATGTTATATTTTTCAAG
>NW_025889517.1:0-1449 GCF_002878395.1 Capsicum annuum
TAACCTTATAACCTTATATTAGTAAACATCCTTATAACCTTAACGGCCACCATTTAACCTTATAACTTTATATTAGTAAACAACCTTATAACCTTAATGGCCACCGTTTAACCTAATAACCTTATAACCTTAACGGCCACCGTTTAACCTTATAACCTTATATACTTAACGGCCAACGTTTAACCTTATAACCACCGTTAAGTAAACAAATTTATATTAGTAAAGTACCTTATAACCTTAATGACCACCGTATAACCTTATAACCTTATATTAGTAAACAACCGTATAACCTTAACAGCCACCGTTTAACCTTATAAACTTAGAGGCCACTGTTTAACCTTATAACCACCGTTAAGTAAACAACCTTATAACCTTAACGGCCACCGCTTAACCGTATAACCTTTTATTAGTAAACAACCCTATAACCTTAATGATCACCGTTTAACCTTATAACCAACGTTAGGTAAACAACCTTATATTAGTAAACAACCTTATAACCTTAACGACCACCGTTTAACCTTATAACCTTTATTAGTAAATAACCTTATAACCTTAACGGCCACCGTTTTACCTTATAACCTTATAACCTTAATGGCCACCGTTTTACCTTATAACCTTATAACCTTAACGGCCACCGTTTAACTTTATAACCACCATTAAGTAAACAACATTATATTAGTAAACAATCTTATAACCTTAATGGCACTATTTAACCTTATAACCACCGTTAACAATCTTATATTAGTAAACAACCTTATAACCTTATAACCTTAACGACAACCGTTTGACCTTATAACCTTATATTAGTAAACAACTTTATTACCTTATAACCTTAATCTCTGCCAAATATCTCATATCGTAGAATGTAGATCATTATAAACCACAATAATTAACAAGTTAAAATACTTTTTCAAAAATAGTTAAAGTTCTATTCAACTCTCAAAATTTTATCGGTGCAGTATAAATTATCTCAAAATAAAAAATTATCTAAATTGACTGAAACTAAATATTTAAAATAAATTAATTTTATTTTTGTAATTGACTTTTATATAAAAAAAAATCTTTTTATTTAATTATTTAATTTAGAAAATTTAAGTTTTAAATTACTTTTTCCTTAAATAGAAATACTAATATTTAAACTTAACTTTAAATTTTTAAATTACAAAATTAATAAAATAAATTTCTAATGAATATTTTCTTAGAATTTATATTGGGTCAATATGTATCATGTTAAAAAGAAATAAAGAAAAATATATAGTAAAATTTTATTATTGTGAAAGATAAATATAATGCACTATCCAATAATGTTTAATAATATCACATTTTGCATATGCAAATATAGCATCCCATATTTAATTAATATACTATTCTGGTGAATTATCGATGATTACTTTTGGATATGATAATATTATATTAATTTTTATAGTAATAACATAATTAATCGCTCTT
>NW_025889518.1:0-9658 GCF_002878395.1 Capsicum annuum
TTGATGGATTCAAAAACTGTTAGCTTGTATTACCTTAAGTGACTCATATGAACATGCTTAATGCATCATAAGCTATCCTATCACTGGGATATTCATTGTAAGTCATGTACTCAAGTATGACTCACAGGATAGGAGATTTATTACGTAGGAATACTTATTCACTTCCTAGCTTAGAAACATGCGGGGTATTACAATATCTCCCCCTTGGGAACATTCGTCCTCGAATGAGAATTTACTGAGAAGGGATACAAGACAATAGAACCTGAACTGAACATGAAGAACTAAAACTTGATCTCAAGACTAACATGCTAAACATACTGAACTCGTGCATATCTGATGCACGGACAACTGACACGTGAATGAATGACTGAGTATGAAACGGTTAATAGGTACCAAGTTTATACTAGAAACATGAACGTGAAACTGAATAAGATTAAGGAGAACTGTTACCTTGAGCTTGATCTGAATTGGCGGGAAGAGGTGAGGATACTTGGTACGTATATCTGCTTCTGCTTCCCAAGTAGCTCCCGCATGAGACTGATTTTGTGAAAGAACCCTTACTAGAGGGACTTCTTTGTTCCTCAATCTACGAGTCTGATAATCTAAGATTTCGACTGGAATCTCATCAAAAGAGAGGCTGTTCTGAATGTCGATGCTCTGAATAGGGACAACAACTGCTGGGTCACCTATGCACTTCTTTAGAAAAGAGACATGGAAGACTGGATGGACTGAGGCTAGATCTAAAGGCAACTCAAGCTCATAAGCTACCTTGCCAAATCGACAAAGA
The DNA here is from genome assembly GCF_002878395.1 of Capsicum annuum. Lineage (NCBI taxonomy): Eukaryota > Viridiplantae > Streptophyta > Magnoliopsida > Solanales > Solanaceae > Capsicum > Capsicum annuum. The sequence continues at coordinate 788 of NW_025889518.1, forward strand.
ATTCTGAAGGGACCGACATACCGGGGACTGAGTTTCCCTTTCTTGTCAAACCTCTTCACTCCCTTCATAGGAGATATCTTAAGATAGACATAGTCATTGATCTAGAACTCGAGATCCTTTCTATGAACATCTGCATAGGACTTCTGTCGGCTCTGAGCATCCTGGAGTCTCTCTCTGATCAACTAAACTTTCTCTAAGGCATCGAATACTAAGTCAGGACCTATGATTGAGGCCTCACTAACTTCGAACCAACCAATCGGAGATCTACATCTCCTACCATAGAGAGCTTTGAATGGAGCCATCTGAATACTAGAATGATAACTATTGTTGTATGTAAACTCAATCAAAGTCAAGTGGTCGTCCCAACTTCCTTTGAAGTCAATTGCACACGCCCTTAGCATATCTTTAAGAGTCTGAATGTTCCTCTCTACTTGACCATCTGTCTGAGGATGAAATGCTGTGCTGAGATGGACTTAGGTACCAAGACCCTTTTGGAATGCTTTCCAAAAGTGAGAAGTGAACTGGGTACCTCTGTCTGAGATGATAGATAGTGGAACACCGTGTAACCTGACTAACTCCCTGATATAGAGTTTGGCATAATCCTCGGCGGAATAAGAAGTACAAACAGAAAGGAAATGAGCTGACTTGGTCATTCTATCTATAATGACCCAGACTGAATCATGCTGATGACGAGTTCTAGGCAAACCCGTCATGAAGTCCATGTTAACTTCTTCCCACTTCCAAGTAGGAATGGTGAACTCTTGTATGGAACCCTAGGTTTCTGATGCACTATCTTAACCTGCTGACATGTAGAGCACTTAGCCATAAACTCTGCAGCATCTCTCTTCATCCCACTCCACCAATAGATCTCCTGCATGTCGCGGTACATCTTAGTGGCCCCTGGATGAATAGAGTATTGCGGACCATGCACTTCTGCAAGAATTCGCTGCCTCAATTCATCTACACCTGGAACACATAGAAGACCCTGGCAACGAAGAACACCATCTCCTCCTTGGGAGAAAACCTTGACTTTCTAATTCTGAACTAACTCTTTGAGCTTGACAAGGCTACGATCCCTATCTTGTTTCTCTTTTACCTCAAAAACTAGAGATGACTCTGAACTACTATGAACACATACACCACCCTCTGAAGAATAGACTAAGTGAACGCCTAGTCTGGCAAGCTGATGGATCTCCCAAACCATCTTTATCTTACTATCCTCAATGTGAGAAATACCACCCATGGAGATTCAACTGAGAGCATTGGCCATAATATTGGCCTTGCCTGGATTATAAAGAACACTCATGTCGTAATCCTTCAAGAGCTCTAATACCTTCTCTGGTGAAGATTGAGATCTTTCTGGGAAAAGACATACTAGAGGCTTTTATGGTCTGTGAAGACATCTACATGAACTCCATAGAGATAATGCCTCCAAATCTTTAAGGCAAAAACTACCACTGCTAACTCAAGATCATGAGTAGGATAATTCTTCTAATGTAGCTTTAACTTTTTGGAGGCGTAGGCTATGACATTACCATGATGCATGAGGATGCAGCCTAAACCCACTCTGGATGCATCCCAATAGACTACAAAATCGTCTGAACTATCTGGAATAGCTAGAATTAGAACTGAGGTGATTCGAGTCTTCAATTCTTGAAAGCTATTCTCGCATGTATTTGACCACTGAAACTTAATCTTCTTCTGAGTCAATCTGGACATGGGAGATGCAATAGAATAAAATCCCTCAACAAACCATCTGTAATAGCCAACCAAACCCAAGAAACTCCTAATATCTGATGGAAATATGGGTCTGGGTCAGTTTCTTACCGCCTCGGTTTTCTGAGGATCTACTCTAATGCCATCACCGGAAACAATATGGCCAAGGAATGCCACTGATCTTAGCCAAAATTTGCACTTGATAAACTTAGCGAATAACTGGTGATCCCTGAGAGTCTGAAGAACAATCCTGAGATGGTCTGCATAATCACGCTCTGTGCGAGAATAGACCATAATATCATCTATAAAGACTATGAAAAGCATATCCAAGTACTACTTGAACACACGGTTCATCAAATCCATAAAAGCTGCAGGGGCATTGGTAAGACCAAATGACATGACTAAAAATTCAAAGTGACCATACCAAGTACGAAAAGGTGTCTTTGGAATGTTACATTCTCTAACTCTGAGCTAATGATAGCCTGATCTGAGGTCTATCTTGGAGAAGTAACTGGCACCCTGAAGTTGGTCGAATAGATCATCATTCCTGGGAAGAGGATATCTGTTCTTGACCGTGACCTTGTTGAGTTGACGATAATCAATACACATCCTGAGAGAACCGTCTTTCTTGGGCACGAATAACACTGCCGCACCCCATGGGGAAACGTTGGGTCTGATGAATCCCTTATCTAAGAGATCCTTCAACTAATCTTTTAGTTCCTTGAGTTCTGCTGGTGCCTTTCTGTATGGCGGAATATAAATAGTTTGAGCATCCGGAAGAAGGTCTATGCCGAATTCTATTTCCCTTTCAGGAGGAATGCCTGGAAGATCTTAGGGAAAGACATCTGAGTATTCATTAACAACAGGAACTGTTCTTAAAACATCTTATAGCCTCCCACACGTAAATATGGCATGCAACACACCCATGTACAAGACTCTACTAGATGCGGCTTTCAGACTTCCTAGGACTCTATTGAACCTTAGGCTCTGACACCAAGTTTGTAACACCCCGTTTCACTCAACCAAAATGCTACATGGTGCTCATAACCCCAAGGGACCACAAGCTAATCCATGACTGATATATGTACCTGTATACTACAAATCATGATACAATAATGTGGAATACATAGAATTGTAAGGCCATAAGATTAAACTGAATAAAATCATGTGGGTGAAAATACCCAAAACAACTCAATTTGAAAGCTAAGTCTAAACGTAAATCTAAAAGGCTCTAAACTATCTGAATAAAGAGTTGAAGGAACATGTCTCCAACTAACTCCATAAAATTAAACTAAAGAAATAAATAAATATATCAAAACATATTGTCCTCGAATCAATGAGGACTCACTGTGTCTCTGTGACTGGAATGCTACCGCTATTGCTAGGATGGAGCTCGTGTCTCAAAACCTATGGTTTAACATGAAAAGAAAGCACCATAGCGCAAATGCGTCAGTACAACTGGAATACTGAGTATACGAGAAAGGTAGGCTGAACATAAAGGGTTTCATGCATGAACAACACTGACTAACTAATATGAACATGGGAGTGCAAACACACATATATAGAAACTGGGATTGTGAATACGTGACATGGCTCTAGGCACACAGCTATAGTTTTTGGGTACAAGTACCTGCAGGACTCGATAGGAGGAAACTGACACACATGACATGAATTAATGACAAGATTTGAGTTCACAATTCACAATATCATAAGTAAGGCTTTCATAATAAGAATGATTCCCAACAAACTGTCACATGATCGGGAATGCACACAACATATATATACTTGCATGGATTTAATAACATGGTCATTCCATATCACAACAATATCATGAGCATCTCGTACAACTTCTTTAATTCAAGACAATAGCACAGGGATCACGTTGAACATAAACTTAGAACATGGAATAGTCATTTAGGACTTATTATGTCATAAAAGCATGATTTCTATTCCCTTAGGTATTTTCACAAACACCTTACATGAACATATTAGGCATAGGTGGATTCATCAAGATTACAAATATTCAACCACCAATTTCATATATTTATACGTTAAATAGCACCATATCCTCACAATAGACACACAAAGGTCCCATCTTAGGCATCATCAAACTCCAACCACATGAACATCAACCAACAACAACATAAAAATCATGATACAAAATTTAGAAGATGGTTCTTGAGCTTCATGGACGAAAGAAGTCCATGAATCAACTCACACATACCTTAGAAGGAAGATTCTTGATGATTGACAGAGGAATTTCCTTGAAATCGGATCTTCAAGCTTAGTTACGCAACCCTAGTTGTTTTTTTATTTTAGTGCTCTTGGATGATGAGCTTTGAGATGATAATAGGGTTGTAATATGTTTAGAAGCTATATATTTCGTACGGTTAAGTTTAGGGACGTGTAAGGAGTGTTAAAAGACTTAATTACCCTTAAAATAACTCAAAACGGAGTGTTTTTGGCGCCTGGAACTGACTTAGGCAGCGCCCAAGTGATTGCCTAAGCTAGGTTGGGTGGCGCCTAACCAATCGCCTATGTTTGGTTGGGCGGCGCCTAACCAATCGCCTATCCTTACTGTCTCTCATAAAAATGGGCATAACTTTTCGCTCGGGTATTGGATTAAGGCGAAATTGGTATCATTTGAAAGCTAATTCGATTCTCTACAATTTGGTAGGTCTAAATTAGCAAAAATACCATATTAATATTAAGTTATACTCATTCAAAGATGACCCTTGCAAAATCAAACACTAAAACTTGATAGATTCAAAAACTGTTAGCTTGTATTACCTTAAGTGACTCATATAAACATGCTTAATGCATCATGAGCTATCCTATCACTGGGATATTCATTGTAAGTCATGTACTCATGGGATACTACATTGTTGTCGTTATTGCTACTAGTTTGGTGTTGTTGGGCATATGGATATTCAAGCCTAATTGCTGAAATTTGTATAGTGGTATGTGTATTTGCTACTGTTTTGGTGTTGTCGAGCACATGGATATTCAAGTGTAATTGTTGGAAACTATCAAAAAGATTTAGGCATATATTGTAAATTTTAGGTTATCTGTTGGAAATTATCAAACAGGTTTTCCCACTGTTGCAACAGATTAGACTTAGATTATTAGATTATTCATTGAAATAACTTCGGCGTAATGCAACAGATGACCAACCTATTGCAACAGATAAACTACCTGCCAGAACGGATTAAATATATTTTACAACAAATTTACAATCTATTGCATTATAAAAAACTCAACTTTTATCAGAAAAAAATTATTTCCACTACATGTACATGTAATAAAGTGAAGGGTGACTTGAAATTAAAAATTTCTATTTCACAGGCTCTTCTATATACACAGGCTTTAAGCATCCAGTTAGTACCCCATAAGCCTAGACCTCTTGCAGGTTTTCCACAGTGTTATCGTACAGAAAAGTTGTTGGCTCAGCCATTTTTGTGCTGGTCAGCAAACATTCGATGTGTGCAAGAGCGTGCGAGCCGCTCGCTTTAGCGGTATCATCTTTTGGAATGATCATTGCCTTGTTTCGACCTTTAAAATCTCATGATTTCTTTATCAACACTTCCTTTGGCAAATAATTCATCAGTTTACTCTCTCTCAACAAGTTGGGCAACAGCACCATCAGTGGCTCCACGAGGAAAAAAGGATCGAAACCGTTGATGAGACGTACGTTGGAGTCATAAACAATGATCTTTCCCTTCTTGAGTAGTATCTCAACAACCCGATAATGCATGTCGTTCACGCTAATAACTACAAGAATCCTTTTTTCCTCGGTCCAGCTCTTGCCGTATGGATTTGACATCTCTCCTCCAATATATTTTATTATTTCTTCTTCATCCAAGACCAACATAGGAACTAGGAAATCAAGTCCCATGCCAAGGAATAACGCCTACCCATTGAGTTGATTGTACCTATCCTTGAGCTTCTTGTAGAAGTCGAGGTCTATTATCCTATCGGCAGCATCATAAGTTTCCCGATAGGTTAATTGTCTTTTCCTCATGAGGTAGAGAATTATGTCAACATGCTGTGAGATAAGAAGTCAATTTTTAAATAGTTTAGTAATTGTAAAGATGCAACAAATGGTCTATCTGTTGCATAGGTTTCTCTGAATCAATAATCCAACGCAATTTATGCAACCAATGGATAATAAGTTGCAACAGAACCACTACTAGTTGCACCAGTATACCCAACTATTAAAACAGATGTGAAATATTTTCCATAGCTTTTTATTCATGGGATATATTAGAAGGGCTAGTTTAGGAAAAGTAAACTTTCCTTATCCTCGTACGGCATATACATATCAGTCATAGTCTGGAAGTCTTGGGGGGGAAAGGGAGGCCTGGGGCAATCTGGTGAGCCTGGCTTGGAATTCTTGGCCTGTCGCAGATACCTCTTCTCCTTGGTGCCAAGTTTCATGTATATGTCCACCTTCTTGACTGGCCCCTAAACTTTAACAGCTTTTAGAGAGGAAGGAATTGCAATTTCTTTTGATTTTTGATCGGAGAGTACGCCTTTAATTGCTCTTTTCTTTCTCCTAACCAACACTCTAGGAGTGTATGGCTCCCTCACCTTCTTAGATGGTATGACACACCTCTTGGATTTGAGTTCCTCAATAGCGTTAGAGATAGCCTGTACTTTTTTAAAGAGTTTATCCTATCTGTCCTTGCACTCTTCGCATTCGCAATAAGAACACGAGAGTAAAGAGGGGTGAGAGGGACCTGTGTAAGGGCAAAAAGGGGTGTTTTCAAACATATTTATTTTTTCTTGAGAATCACCATTCTCATCATCATGACTGGTAGCAGCATCAGCATGCCTGTCACCAACACCAACAAATCCACTAGAAAAACACCCGGATCTACCTTAGTAAAAGGTTGGTCATGAAGAGCCTCAACATTAGGCTGACCTTGCCTAACTGCTCTTCTTATGGATGTTACTCCAACCAATTCCTTCTTTATTAACTCCACCATTAGGTCTGCTATATTATCAACATGACCTAGAGTAATATAAGAAGTCATCACCGACTCATTTTTAGTAGGCATGATCCATGGATGCACAACCTATAAAAAAGAAAAAAAAAGATAGATGCATTTAAATTATATAATATAATAATTTTCACAGTTGGGACACATTTTAAAAATAATAACCCATCTGTTGCATAGTTTGCAGTATATGGTTAAAATCCATTTGAGTCTGGTTTAGAGAAACAGAGGAACACCTGGATAATCTGATGCAAAATATCAATCATCTGTTGCAATAGTTGCACAAGATGGGTAATCTATTATGCAACAGATGATTTGTACATCACAATATATGAACAATGTGTTATCAGATTACACATCTGTAGCATAATTTACAGTAGATGGTTAATCTGTTAGGAGTCAGGTTCAGAGAACCAAAGCAACAGATGGATAATTTGATGCAAGATATACCCTATTGCAACAGATGTCCCATCTGGTGCATCAGATATAACATCTGTTACACTAGATATTACATCTGTTCAATATCTTTCTTAGAGTAAAATTATTTTACTTGAAGAAGACGTACTGCTTCATCTAGAGGGTTAAAGAGACCAACCTCCTTAATATTGGTGTTGTTCTTTGAATCCAATCACGTAAACATCCTTGGTTGAGAAATCTCATCTGGGTAATCCATTAACTACTTTTAGAGGGGAGGAATGGCATCAAATGCCCAAGCCTAAAAAATATAAATAGGAAGCAAGCGAAAAAAAGTCATAATAACTATATTCAATATAAATTAATGGATGAGTAAAATTAGTGATTAGTTTTACCATGAAAGCCCAAGGAAAGTCGTATAATGTGGTCGTCCCTGAGGATAGCTTTGTTAGTAAATATTGGACAGTCAAGTAGAAGTTGTCATATCCGCAGGGATAATTGTTAAATTTATCAAAATCCTCAGCACATGCCAACAAATCATCTTCTATGACCTTGTTGACGTCTCTTTCCAATAAAACCAAATGGGCAAACCAAAGTAAGTACAATTGCTCCCTGTACTACTCTGGTATGGTTTTATCCTCGAGATCTGTCAACAAATCCGATGCTTTGTAGCCACGTCAAGCAATGTCAAACAACCCATCTATTTTTTCCTTGAATTTTCTTTTCTTGGATCTTTTGCAGGGTGGTGGTCCTTTTGGACAATGGTATCTCAAGCTTATCACTATGGCAAACTCTTGTAAGCCAAAATCAACAGGCATGCCACAGTAGTTGATCCAGATTTAATCTATCTTTTTTTTGCCCCCCTCCTCTGGATCTTTATCATCCCCCAGTACTTGATCCTGTGCTTGAGAAGACCATATACCATCATTATAGGGAAACGAATACGGGAAGAGGGGTCCTCATTAATCTCAAAAAAGCGTCCAAAGCAGCTCTTCTTAAAAAGTTCGTCTATGTTTTCGTTCTTCAATTATGGTATTATTATAACATATGAAATCAATTGAATTATATATAAACAAATGTTAACCTGTTGCAATGGATGTCTTTTCTATTGGATCAAATCAAACAGATTAGGTAATTTATTGCAATATATTACGAATCTATTGTAAACTATCAAATAGATTATGTTATTTGTTCCGACAGATCACGAATCTGTTGTAAACTATCAAACTGATTAAGTCATCTGTTTTGATAGATTACCCATCTGTTATAAATTATCAAATAGATTAAGTCATATGTCACAATAGATTACCCATCTATTGTAAATTATCAAATAGGCATTGTTATCTATTGTAATTGACATTATGAGAACTCACCCCTAGTCCTAAATTAATCAATTAAGGTATTAGTTGAACATATGAGGTAGTAAGAATCAGTTTGGCTCAGAGTGATCGATCGGCGACTCTTGTCGGGAAGAATGCAGTACCATCTCATCATACAATTACCAAAAAAACTCAATTAAAGTTGTAGCTGACCCTATGAGAACTCACCCCTAGTCCTATATTATTCAATTAAGGTATTAGTACCCTAGTCCTAGATTAATCAATTAAGGTATTAGTCTAACATATGGGTGTAAGAATTGGTTCGGCTCAGAGTGATCGATTGACGACTTTTGTCGGGAAGAACGCAGTACCGTCTCATTATGCAATTGCTAAAAGACTCAATTGAAGTTGTAGTTGACCCT
>NW_025889518.1:12658-36739 GCF_002878395.1 Capsicum annuum
AGAATTAAGTCATGTATAAGATAATTACAATACTAAAATTTCATTCTCCTAGACCCTAAAAAGAGGTTTTGTACAATGATTGAGTAAAATATAATTACACAATTAAGTCATGTATAAGATAATTACAATACTAAAATTTCATTCTTCTAGACCCTAAAAAGAGGTTTTATACAATGATTGAGTAAAATATAATTACACAATTAAGTCATGTATAAGATAATTACAATACTAAAATTTTATTCTTTAGACCCTAAAAGAGAAGGGGGATTGGAACGATAATGAACATCTATTTTATTGTCCTATAGTTTTCGTTTTGAGGTTGTTCAATGTTATGTAACTTTCCTACCTATCTAGATAATCATTTAAGGATAAGAACAATATAAAAGGGGAGGTCTAAGTATCTAGGGCTTTGAGCCACAGGTGACAAAAGAGTTTTAAAATGAGGTGTAGGTGACACAAGTCTTAATTATTAGGTGGAGGTGACAATTACTTTATTATGGATTAAGAAAGTTGGGAAAGTTTAAAAATAACCCACAATTTTTTAAATTTACACTTTGATCCAAATGTTAGCCTATATAACGGAAAAGGAAGGGAAAAAAAGGTACCTTTCTCTCTCTTCTTACCCATTGTTGCTTTCTCTCTCGTAGCGATTTTTATTGTTCATTGTTGTTGCTGCTTCATTCATCATCTTCTACTTCATTATTATCATCTTCTCTTCATTATCATTTTCATCTTGTTCTTTTTGACCATTTGTTATTGTTTTTGTTATCGCAACTGTTGCTATTTGATCAATTTCTTAGGTCAAATTTTATTTCGAACATCACTTTCCACTTTGGCATTACTTCATAGGAGACGTTGGTAAATCAAATTATGATTTTTAGTTGAATTTGTCATCTGGGTAACTGCTATTGTGTTGTTGTTTTCCAACAATGGATTGAACCCAATCATGAATCCAACATAAGATCCATCTGTTTAAATAGATAACTCATCTATTACAACAAATGAGATATTTGTTTCAACGAAAGATTGATATGTTGGATTCATATTTAAACAGATGGGTCATCCGTTGTAACATTTAACACATCTATTACAACAAATTAATAACCTGTTGCAACATAACCTAAATACGATTCCAACATCCGTTACAACAGATTACTAACCTGTTACAACAGGTAAGTCATCTGTCGAACAGGTTAATTATCTGTTGCAACTATCACTCATCTGTTGGAATCAGCTTCAAAGATGATTTAGTACTGTAACATCAATCCCAACAGGCACTTCATCTGTAACAATAGATATTCAAGAGTGTAGCATGAATCCCAACAGGTAAGAATCTGTTGCCACTGATTACTTACCTATTACAACAGATAACACATCTGTTGGGATTCATTCACGGCATTATGAAATCACTATCAACATTTTTTAAAAATGACTTCATTTAGGTATCACTAATGAAGGGATCAATAACAATAGGGGTGTATTGTCACGGTCAATGGGTCGAGAAGAGAAATCGATATGTATGACGTTGGAAGAGGGTGAAATACTAGAGATGATAGCTATGACAGTCCAAAGTGATATTTTGTATGATGATTTTGTGAACTTACTCATCAGCTTTTGTGGACTGAATTGTCAATCGAAAGAATTCGTCATCAGCTATATGCACAACTCCTTTGAAAATCAGAGGGTACTGGCTTTCAAGATAATCGGTCAGGTTTCGTTGGGTATTTATCTTAGTGATTCAACCAGGCCGGTGTTAAGGGTTTACATGGTTGAAAATATGAGAGAGAATGAGAACCAGAACGTAGAAGAGGAAGAAGAAAAAGAAGACTTCTTTGATGATAGGTTGGATGATCTAGACATGAATATTCCAGATGATGATCAAACACCTACACCCGTTGATGCGACCAATATGACGTGAAGTTCTTCTCAATTAACACAGTATGGAAATCTTCAAGATAACGGGATCGAATTTTCTTATTAGAATGTCATTCAAGGACAAGAATGAACTATCTAACACTTTATTTATTTCTTGCTTGATAAAAGATTCAGAATAAAGAAGGTGATTAATTCAAGTATTGTCTTTTGCTTTAAATGTACTAATTTGAACTGCAAGTGGTGGTTGAGAGTGGTGAAGTATATAAGTTCTGACAGATTCATCATTCATAAACATAAAAAGCATCACACATGTGGTTCGGAGCACATCTCGGGCCAAAATTCTCACACCACGACAAAGGTCCTCGGTGAATATTTCAGGAGTAGTCTCCCCAATGGAAAAGGCCCTTCAAAAAGGCTTATGGCCAATAAACTCCTTACAGATTTGGGTGTCCTGGCCAGTTATTGGAAGGTATATACGACCATGGGGATTGCCAAGGACCTGGTTAGGGGGACACTCGAGCATGGGTATGAAGTCTTGGATTCTTACCATTACATGATTGAGTCCAAAAATCCCAGAAGTAAGAAGACATTGCATCTGGATGAAAATAGAAGGTTCAAGTACTTTTTTGTATCCTATGGTGCTTGGATTCAAGGTTTTCGACATTTGAGAAAAGGCATAGCCGTCGACGGTACCTTCTTGAGGAACAGGTATAATGGAATTCTGCTAACAGCGGTGGCACAGGATGCGGAGAATCACATCTTTCCTATTGCTTTTTGTATAGAGGACAAGAAATGTGATGCCTCTTATGTATTTTTTTTGAACAACTGCGACACTGCATCGAAGATATCAAAGAGTTATGTTTTGTATCGGATAGGCATCCAAGTATTCCAAAGATGGGTTCACTTTTTTTCACTTTAGCTTACTTTGGTTGTTGCATCAGGCTTCTTTGAGAGAACATTCGAAACAACTATCACAATGAAAGGGTCATCACCCTTTTTTATAGAGCAACTAAAGCATATAGTAGAGAGGAGTTTTTAAACCATTTCAATTAAATAGTGGATGTGAATCCCAAGGTAACAGAATTTCTCACATGTGTCGATTTCAAGAGATGGAGCCAGACATTCTGTCCAGCAAATAGGTATATTCTTATGAATTTAATGTCTTATTTGATTACAAGTTTAGTATGATCTTATTCTAACTGATTCTTTTACATAGGTATAATATTATGACATCAAACATAGCTGAATTGGTGAATTCATTGTTTGACGATGAAAGAGAATTTCCCATTAAGGCTATGTTTGAAAAAATAAGCGAGAAGTATGGTGATTTTTTTAATGAAAGGCGTGTACAGTTCAAGTGCCCAGAAAAAAAACTCGATTTGTTCTCAAAATTGAAAAGAAAATATCAACGAACATCAATTTGGGGAATAATTTATTCTCTCATAAAATAGTAGATTACAAATTTTGTATCACCGGTCATGGTGATGCTACCACAGTCGATCTTCAAATAAGATCTTGTACGTGTAGAGTTTTTAACTTGGACAAAATACCTTGTCCACATGCTATGGCAGCGCTTCGCGCTCAATACGTTCATAAATATGGATGTGGAGTTTACGAGAACTCCTTTCAATATTATTCGATGGAAAAATCTGAAATGACATATAGTGGGTATATTACTCCGGTGCCTCCCAAAGAATTTTGGTTGTTCCAGTAGAGCTTATGGAGAGATTAATACCTCCTCCATATATTGACTCGAGCACTATAAAACCGGGAAGAAAGCCATATAAGAGGAGGCGTGGATTTGGAGAATCGTTTTCATCAAGAAGAAACAAGTGCTCCATATGTAAGTGCACTGGCCACAAAAGAACTACATGCCCGAATTACAATCCACCATGATCGTTGTAATTACAGAAACTTATGTTGTTGTTTGTTTGTTTGTTATGGACTTTTATATATTTAACTCATTGTTGTGAACCTAATTTTATAATTTATTATATATAAAATATCTTTTTTTAATAACTTGTGCATCAATAAAAAGAGGAAAAATATTTAAATAATACAGCAGACCACAATTATTCTCAACAGTTGCACAAACAACTGGAATATTTTCCTCCAACAGATAACAAATCTATCGAAACAGATGGATAATCTGATGATAGAAACCCAACAGATGACCAATCGGTTCCAACACATGGTCCATCTATCGAAAGAACACAAAAGCCAAAATTGCTAGTGCTACTGGATTCAACACTGCCTTAACCGCAGACATGTTAACATGCATTAGATTAGAAGAAATAGACAGAATGAAAATTGAATAAAAATTAAAATGCCAAAGTCTGACTAAAAGTTAGTTTTTCATTAAACAAAAAATAAAATACATTAGGTATAGATCCGATATAGAAAAATTAAAATACATATGCTAAAAGAAAAAAAACACATTCTAATTATTATTATTATTATCATCATCATCATTAATGACAGCCAACCAATCAACTCATAGCAGCAAGGCTCTCATCAGCCTCTGCATCTCTCTGAACATCGTCACTCTCACAACGACCAACTCGCTCTGCAGGTCATTAACCTTCCTCTAAAGTTTTCACACTGTGTCGCGTAGAAAAGCAATGTCCAAAAAAGGATCAGTCATATCTAGAATATGCATGAATTGACAAATGTAAAGAAAAAAGTCCAAAATATAATACAATGTATACGACCAACTGGTAAATTTACACCATAAAAAAACTTACCTCTACAAGAAAGGAATATGCTCTTTAAAGAGAAGTGGTTGAAGATGTCACACGAAAAGAAGAAATGCAAGAAATAAATAGAGTTGAATGAATATTAAGGAGGGACCTATTTATAGAGGATTGAATCTAGACATGTCAGGCCAAAAGGCAGGACTGTTCAGCTCCATTGTATTAATGACATTCAAACTGGTGGATTTTTGTTTTCTGTGAAAAGTTGCAACTTTTTCTTTTACATTAATTACTTCTCACCATTTCATAGCGGTGTGATACTCGATAAAAGTCGTTATTATTAAGCTGTTGCAACAAATCATCTATTAGTCGCAACAGATTTAGCATCTGTTGCAACAGATGGATTGAATGTGCAACAGATGGTCTATCAAAGCAGATTTACCATCTGTTACAATAGATGGTTTATATATGCAACAGATAAGACATCTGATGCAACTTATATATTATCTGTTGCGACAAATGGACAGTATATTAGAGGAGATGTTTTGATATCTTCTAACAGTTGATTCATCAGTTTCAACAGATGGAGTATTTGATTCATTAGTTGTTTAGAATATGTTAGATAAAAAGTCTCGACTCTTTGCCTCTTTTTAATAGTCCCTCCATTTCGTATTAGTTGGTCCCTATGGGCTTGGCACACCAATTAATAAAAATATAAACTAGGTGATTATTTTACTAAATTGGCCTTATTAATTATGATTTGAAAGTATAAATGTGAATAATATACTTTATGTAGTCATTTAATAATAGGGGTAATCTTGGAAGAATATAATAAAATTCACTTGATTTTATAAATAGAAAAACTAAATCAAAACAAACATTTTTAGCAAGAAGTAATCACATGCACGTAGATGAATAAAAAAAAATAGTCTGGTCTGTTGCAACAGATTTACCATCTGTTGCAACATATGGATTATCTGTTGCGACAGATGGACCATATATTGGAGGAGATATTTTGATTTCTTCCAACAGCTAATTCGTCAGTTGCAAAAGATGGAGATTTTGATTCATCAGCTATTTTGAATGTGTTAAGATAAAAAGTCACGACTCTTCACACCTCCATTTTAATAGTCATCATATGCGTGCAGATGAATAAACAACTCTGTCTGACATATCCTGATGGGGTAGAAAGAATAAGGTGCGTGCAATGGATCCCATTTTCATATGTGCGAGTTATGTATATTATTGATCAGGCTACCGTGAAGACAACATAAAGTGCAATAATTTTATGAATGCAGTTTTTTACCGATTAGACACTGATCCTTCAAATAAGATCCTGAATTGTACAGTTTAGTTTGATAGGTGCGAACTGATAAGGCTTAAGGGTTCCAAGACGGTGGTGTCGATACCTCGTTATAATTTAATGACGGTTCATGCTCATATTTCTGTGTTAAATTTTGGGAAGGGTTCAAGTTTTTGGCGCAATGGATTTCTTGAAAGGCCTCTGAAGCCTCACAATGCAGCAAACAACAATGGAACCAATAGAAATTCTCCTGGTCTAAATTTATATGGATGGACTATTAGAGGAGACTTTTTTACAGTAGAAGGTGCTTGGGATAATATCTGTGCCTGAAAGGGGAGGTGGAGAAGGCCATATATCATTTCAGACCATGTTTAAGAGGATACACAAGGTAGGAAGGAAAGTATAGCGAAATTGGCTAATGAAATTCACATAAGAAACAAAAAAATAGGATGAGCTTCAAATGTTGAAATGTATCAAAATATAAAAATCTGTCAGTCGATGAAAAAAAAAGAAGAATGGGCAAAAGGACTGGAGCTTGACACTTTGCTCGAGAATCCAACTAGAGAGCGTAGCCTCAATAAAGACTCTCACAAAATGCAGGACCAGAACTCCAAGAAAAAAGCTTCGTGATCACGGAAGGTGGTAAGATTGTCGATCAAAATTGAAACCTACATGTCAATTCAGACCGACAATCTTACCACATTCCATGCTCGCGAAGATGCTTCCTTAAAGTTCTGGCCCTGAATTTTGTGGTTCTTCGTTGAGGCCGCACTCGCTAGTTGCAGTCTCTAGCAAAGTGACCAGCTCAATTCTTCTTGACCATTCTTCTTTTTCTTTAACGACTGATGGATTTTCATTTTTGGATACACTTTCACTTACACAGGTCATCCAGTTTTTTTATTTTTCATTTCAATTTCATAAGCTAATTTTGATACACTTTCCTTCCCACTCTGTGTATCCTTTTAAATAAGGACTGAGATGATATATGGCCTTCTCAACATCCCTCTTCCCACATAGGTTTTCTCCCAAACACCTTCTGCTGTATTATAGTCTCCTCAAACAACCCATCCATATAAATTTGGACCAGGGAAATTTCTATTAGATCCATCGTTGTTTGTTGCAGTGCAAGGCTTCGGAGGCCTTTTAACAAGTCTATTGCACCATTAAAACTGGTCCAATCACTATTGGATATTTATACTATTGCTAAAAACTTGAACCTTTCCCCAAACTTGACATAGAAACTTAAGCATGAACCGTCATTAAATTGTAATAGGGTATCAACACCACCGTCTTGGTCGCTCAGACTTACCAGTTCGAACCTAACAATATTAACTATAAAATGTCATATCTTGTTTGAAGGATAAATGCCTAATAGGTAAAGAACAAACATTCACAAAATCATTGTACTGGATGTGTGTTTTCATGATAGGTTGATCAGTAATACATACCTCCCACATATCAAGTGGTTCCATCTGCAAGCAGCTTATTCCTTTGAACCCATCTTTACTCTAAACTTTAATGCTGGCCAGGCAAAAGTGGATCCAGTTTCACTTCCTTTTGTCTGCAAACAAGGGACATACATTTGATGTCAAACAAGAAAAGAACAAAAAGAAAATAATAAAAACATTACAAAAGGGTAACAAAAAATTGAGTGAATCAACAGATGACCAATATGATACCATAGATTACCCATCTATTCAATCGATGAGGCATCATTGCAAAAGATGGATGACATATTGGAACAGATGCGTCATCTATTGGGATAAATCAAACCAGCCTTGCTACTGGTTTGATTTCTTCAAACAGTTGCTCCGTCTGTTCGAAAAGCTGATTCATCAGTTATAACAGTTGAGAAAACTATTGCAACACCACCATCAATAGCATCAACAATAAAGAAACAATACCATAAGTTCCAAGACCATCCACAATACAAACATCACATGTTCCAATACAAACACCACCCCCAACAATAGCTCCACCAAAGTACCAAACAAAAGACATAAAAAAAACTATACTGACAACATGGCTTTTTAAGTTCTCCTAATAGATGACTTTTTTGCATATTTTAATAAAAACAATGATTCGTTCATTCAAGACTTAAAAGTTACCTTTCCTTCAATTTTTCTCAATAAATAGAAAACTGGTAATGGGTAAATCATTAATAGCAATAGATGTAAATATCATATTTTAATGACATACAAAGAAGAAGAAGAGATAAAAAGAGCAACAGTAAATCGTACCTACAATACCAAAAAAGCAAATGGATCAGAACATCCAGTTCAGTTGAGAAAAGATATTGATTGGTTGAGATTCTAAAGGATCCTCATTCGAAAGAAGAGAGAAAAGAGAGGAAAAAAAGAAACAAAGATAATTGAGAATAGAGAATAAAGAAGAGTGATGAGTTGAGTCTAGACTTACTTTATGGCTGAAAGAGAGAGAGTTATAGATATGAGGGGTTTTAAATATTTATTAATAACTTTTGAGGGGTATGAGGAGATGGTGACATTGAAAAGACCAGATAAGACTACTCACTCAGGAGATTTTTGAGTTATCCAAGTAGTACCAAGTAATATTTTTTACCTCCATAGTATTTTAACTATTTTATCTCAAATAGAAAACACCTAAATTGCTTTAAAAAGGATCTTAAACATTTAAGTGCAATAGATGACTTAATCTGTTTGATAGTTTACAACAAATTCATGATCTGTCGCAACAAATGACGTAATCTATTTGATAGTTTACAATAGATACGTAATATGTTGTAATAGATTACCTAATCTGTTTGATTTGATCCAACAGAAAAGACATCTGTTTCAACAAGTTGAACATTTGTTTATTATAATTTCAATTTAGTTCATATGTTAGACTAATACCTTAATTGAATGTGAGTTCTCATAGGGTTAAATACAACGTCAATTGAGTCTTTTGGCAATTGCATGATGAGACGGCATTGCGTTCCTCCTGACCATAGCATTTGATCGATCACTCTGAGCCAAACCGATTCTTACTACCTAATATGTTAGACTAATACCTTAATTGATTAATCTAGGACTAGGGTACTAATACCTTAATTGAATAATCTAGGACTAGGGGTGAGTTCTCATAGGGTCGACTACAACTTTAATTGAGTCTTTTGTCAATTCATGATGAGACGGTACTGCGTTACTCTCGACCAGAGTCGTCGATCGATAACTCTGAGCCAAACCAATTCTTACTACATCATATGTTAGACTAATACCTTAATTAATTAATATAGGACTAGGGTACTAATACCTTAATTAAATAATATGGGACTAGGGGTGAGTTCTCATAGGGTCAACTACAACTTCAATTGAGTCTTTTAGCAATTGCATAATGAGACGGTACTGCGTTCTTCCCGACAAAAGTCGTCAATCGATCACTCTGAGCCGAACCAATTCTTACACCCATATGTTAGACTAATACCTTAATTGATTAATCTAGGACTAGGGTACTAATACCTTAATTGAATAATATAGGACTAGGGGTGAGTTCTCATAGGGTCAGCTACAACTTTAATTGAGTTTTTTTGGTAATTGCATGATGAGATGGTACTGCATTCTTCCCGACAAGAGTCGTCGATCGATCACTCTGAGCCAAACTGATTCTTACTACCTCATATGTTCAACTAATACCTTAATTGATTAATCTAGGACTAGGGGTGAGTTCTCATAATGTCAATTACAATAGATAACAATGCCTATTTGATAATTTACAATAGATGGGTAATCTATTGTGACATATGACTTAATCTATTTGATAATTTATAACAGATGGGTAATCTATCAAAATAGATAACTTAATCAGTTTGATAGTTTACAACAGATTCGTGATCTATCGGAACAAATAACATAATCTATTTGATAGTTTACAATAGATTCGTAATATGTTACAATAAATTACCTAATCTGTTTGATTTGATCCAATAGAAAAGACATCCATTGCAACAGGTTGAACATTTGTTTATATATAATTCAATTGATTTCATATGTTAGAATAATACCATAATTGAATGTGAGTTCTCATAGGGTCAACTACAACTTCAATTGAGTCTTTTGGCAATTGCATGATGAGATGGTACTACGTTCCTCCCGACCAGAGTCATCGATCGATAACTCTGAGCTGAATCAATTCTTACTACCTTATATGTTAGACTAATACCTTAATTGATTAATCTAGGACCAGGATACTAATACCTTAATTGAATAATCTGGTACTAAGGGTGAGTTCTCATAGGGTCAACTATCGATTAATCTAGGACTAGGGGTGAGTTCTCATAGGGTCCGCCACAACAGATGGCAGCGCCTATTTAATAATTTACAATATATGGGTAATCTATTATGATATATGACAATTCATTTGATAATTTACAATAGATGGGTAATCTGTCGCAATAAATGACTTAATCTGTTTGATAATTTACAACAGATTCATAATCTGTTATTACTTAATCTGATTGATAATTTACAACAAATGAGAAATCTGATACAGCATATTGAACATTTATTTTTTATAATTTCAATTGATTTCATATGTTAGACTAATAGTACCTAAATTGATTAATCTAGGACCAGGGGTGAGTTTTCATAGGGTCAACTAGAGTACTCGCTCAACTACAACTTTAATTATTTTTATACAATTTCAATTGAATTTTTCTTTTGGCAATTGCATGATGAGAGGGTTAAAGATCACGCATATATTTTATGATTTTAAAAATAATTAAGATCAATTCTGACCAAATAAACATTTTCAAAACTTGTCATTCTTTTTCAAAATATAAATCAACCCATACAAAACATTTCATCATTTCAAATCTCGAGGCCTCTCTTTATCTCTCATTCTCACTCAACAATACAGTAAAAACAATAACTACTCAACAAATTTACTCAACCCTCCACAACAGATGGCTTTTCTTCTTATTATCGACCACATATGTGTTATTTTCAACTTTATTTTTACTTGTATCAGTCGTTTTCTTTGTCTTCGTAGGCAACAGAGTTCGAGAAGAGCTCTATATTTGCTATTTTTTTCTAAAAAATAAGGGCTTTTAAGTTAATGATCAAAAATAGAACTTTTAGTTGTATTATCTTTGAGAATGGGTTTACAATTTTGTGTTTTGATGGTAAAATTGTAGGAAGAGCTCGAGAAATTCCTAGTTTACATTGCCGCATTTCGTTTACTATCGTGGTGTTATTGGATGGTGTTTGTGGTGTTGGTGGTGGTCGTGGTAGTGGTCGTAGTGGAACTGGTGGTGGCATTGGTTGGTGGTATTTGTGGTGGCTGTCGGTGGTGTTGGTATTCATGGTGTTTGTTTGTTGGCATTGGTTGGTGGTGTTTGTGGTAGTGGTTGTTGGTGTGTAGGTATTTGTGGTGTTTGTAATGTAATTTTTAAAATTTATGCATACATCAATTGTAATGTAATTTTTGTTTTTCTTTGTTTGTAGGTAAAACATGTCTCCCAAAATAAAAGAAAGTAAAAGAGGATAAATGTCTGACCACCTAAAAAAAGGCTACAGTACAGAGGGATTTGGAGGAGCTCCCTGAACAATCTCAGTCAGGGAAAAGTGAAGCTGAGGAGAGATGTGAAAACAACATTGAGGGAGGTAGATAAGGGTCTATAGATGGTGATGAAGAAAATGAAAGTAAGAAAGAGGAGTAATTAGAGAGAGAGAAAGAGAAAGAGGATGATCATCAACATGATGATAATGGATCACCAATGGGGTGTGAATTAATATCGACATCCCAGCATGATCCTGTCAAAACTTTTAGTATTGATAGGTTTTAAGTTGTGATGCCGATAAATAACCCAGAAGCAAAACAACTAACTGGTCAAATGGTACTTAAATGTCAGATGGGGAAAATTTTTGAACATTTTATGAAAATTATGAAGAACGAAAACATAGACGAACTTTTTAAGAAGAGCTGCTTTGGACGCTTTTTTAAGATTACTGAGGACCCCTATTCCCGTATTCGTTTCCCTATAATGATGGTATATGGTCTTCTCAAGCACAGGATCAAGTACATGGGGGATGATAAAGATCCAGAGGAGGGGGGCAAAAACAAGATAGATTAAATCTGGATCAACTACTGTGGCATGCCTGTTGATTTTGGCTTACAAGAGTTTGCCATAGTGATAAGCTTGAGATACCATTGTCCAAAAGGACCACCACCCTGCAAAAGATCCAAGAAAAGAAAATTCAAGGAAAAAATAGATGGGTTGTTTGACATTGCTTGACATGGCTACAAAGCATCGGATTTGTTGACAGATCTCGAGAATAAAACCATACCAGAGTAGTACAGGGAGCAATTGTACTTACTTTGGTTTGCCCATTTGGTTATATTGGAAAGAGACGTCAACAAGGTCATAGAAGATGATTTGTTGGCACGTGCTGAGGATTTTGATAAATTCAACAATTATCCCTGCGGATATGACAACTTTTACTTGACTGTCCAATATTTACTGACAAAGTTATCCTCAGGGACGACCACATTATACGACTTTCCTTGGGCTTTCATGGTAAAACTAATCACTAATTTTACTCATCCATTAATTTATATTGAATATAGTTATCATGACTTTTTTTTCGCTTGCTTCCTATTTATATTTTTTAGGCTTGGGCATTTGATGCCATTCCTCTCCTCTAAAAGCAGTTAATGGATTACCCAGATGAGATTTCTCAACCAAGGATGTTTAGGTGATTGGATTCAAAGAACAACACCAATATTAAGGAGGCTGATCTCTTTAACCCTCTAGATGAAGCAGTACGTCTTCTTTAAGTAAAATAATTTTACTCTAAGAAAGATATTGAACAGATGTAATATCTAGTGTAACAGATGTTATATCTGATGCACCAGATGGGACATCTGTTGCAATAGGGTATATCTTGCATCAGATTATCCATCTGTTGCTTTGGTTCTCTGAACCTGACTCCTAACAAATTAACCATCTACTGCAAATTATGCTACAGATGTGTAATTTGATAACACATTGTTCATATATTGTGATGTACAAATCATCTGTTGCATAATAGATTACCCATCTTGTGCAACTATTGCAACAGATGATTGATATTTTGCATTAGATTATCCAGGTGTTCCTCTGTTTCTCTAAACCAGACTCAAATGGATTTTAACCATATACTGCAAACTATGCAACAGATGGGTTATTTTTTTTAAAATGTATCCCAACTATGAAAATTATTATATTATATAATTTAAATGCATCTATCTTTTTTTTTCTTTTTTATAGGTTGTGCATCCATAGATCATGCCTACTAAAAATGAGTCGGTGATGACTTCTTATATTACTCTAGGTCATGTTGATAATATAGCAGACCTAATGGTGGAGTTAATAAAGAAGGAATTGGTTGGAATAACATCCATAAGAAGAGCAGTTAGGCAAGGTCAGCCTAATGTTGAGGCTCTTCATGACCAACCTTTTACTAAGGTAGATCCGGGTGCTTTTCTGGTGGATTTGTTGGTGTTGGTGGCAGGCATGCTGATGCTGCTACCAGTCATGATGATGAGCACGTTGATTCTCAAGAAAGAATAAATATGTTTGAAAACACCCCTTTTCGCCCTTACACAGGTCCCTCTCACCCCTCTTTACTCTCGTGTTCTTGTTGCGAATGCGAAAAGTGCAAGGACAGATAGGATAAACTATTTAAAAAAGTACAGGCTATCTCTAAAGCTTTGAGGGACTCAAATCCAAGAGGTGTGTCATACCGTCCAAGAAGGTGAGGGAGCCATACACTCCTACAGTGTTGGTTAGGAGAAAGAAAAGAGCAATTAAAGGCGTACTCTCCGATCGGAAATCAAAAGAAATTGCAATTCCTTCCTCTCCAAAAGCTGTTAAAGTTTAGGGGCCAGTCAAGAAGGTGGACATGTACATGGAACTTGGCACCAAAGAGAAGAGGTATCTGTGACAGGCCAAGAATTCCAAGCCAGGCGCACCAGATTGCCCCAGGCCTCCCTTTTCCCCCCAAGACTTCCAGACTATGACTGATATGTATATGCCGTACGAGGATAAGGAAAGTTTACTTTTCCTAAACTAGCCCTTCTAATATACCCCATGAATAAAAAGCTATGGAAAATATTTCACATCTGTTTCAATAGTTGGGTATACTGGTGCAACTAGTAGTGGTTCTGTTGCAACTTATTATCCATCGGTTGCATAAATTGCGTTGGATTATTGATTCAGAGAAACCTATACAACAGATGGAACATTTGTTGCATCTTTACAATTACTAAACTATTTAAAAATTGACTTCTTATCTCACAGCATGTAGACATAATTCTCTACCTCATGAGGAAAAGGCAATTAACCTATCGGGAAACTTATGATACTGCCGATAGGATAATAGACCTCGACTTCTACAAGAAGCTCAAGGATAGGTACAATCAACTCAATGGGTAGGCGTTATCCCTTGGCGTGGGACTTGATTTCCTAGTTCCTATGTTGGTCTTGGATGAAGAAGAAATAATAAAATATGTTGGAGGAGAGATGTCAAATCCACACGGCAAGAGCTGGACTGAGGAAAAGAGGATTCTTGTAGTCATTAGCGTGAACGACATGCATTATCGGGTTGTTGAGATACTACTCAAGAAGGGAAAGATCATTGTTTATGACTCCAACGTACGTCTCATCAACGATTTCGATCTTTTTTTCCTTGTGGAGCCACTGATGGTGCTATTGCCCAACTTGTTGAGAGAGAGTAAACTGTTGAATCATTTGCCAAAGGAAGTGTTGATAAAGAAATCATGAGATTTTAAAGGTCGAAACAAGACAATGATCATTCCAAAAGATGATACCGCTAAAGCGAGCGGCTCGCACGCTCTTGCACACATCGAATGTTTGCTGACCGGCACAGAAATGGCTAAGCCAACAACTTTTCTGTACGATAACACTGTGGAAAACCTGCAAGAGGTCTAGGCTTATGGGGTACTAACTGGATGCTTAAAGCCTGTGTATATAGAAGAGCCTGTGAAATAGAAATTTTTAATTTCAAGTCACACTTCACTTTATTACATGTACATGTAGTGGAAATAATTTTTTTCTGATAAAAGTTGAGTTTTTTATAATGCAATAGATTGTAAATCTGTTGTAAAATATATTTAATCCGTTCTGGCAGGTAGTTTATCTATTGCAATAGGTTGGTCATCTGTTGCATTACGCCGATGTTATTTCTATGAATAATCTAATAATCTAAGTCTAATTTGTTGCAACAGTGGGAAAACCTGTTTGATAATTTCCAATAGATGACCTAAAATTTACAACATATGCCTAAATCTTTTTGATATTTTCCAACAATTACACTTGAATATCCATGTGCTCGACAACACCAAAACAGTAGTAAATACACATACCACTATACAAATTTTAGCAATTAGGCTTGAATATCCATATGCCCAACAACACCAAACCAGTAGCAATAACGACAACAATGTAGTATCCCATGAGTACATGACTTACAATGAATATCCCAGTGATAGGATAGCTCATGATGCATTAAGCATGTTTATATGAGTCACTTAAGGTAATACAAGCTAACAGTTTTTGAATCTATCAAGTTTTAGTGTTTGATTTTGCAAGGGTCATCTTTGAACGAGTATAACTCGATGTTAATGTGGTATTTTGGCTGATTTAGACCCACCAAATTATATAGAATCAAATTAACTTTCAAACGATACCAATTTCTCCGTAATCCAATACCCGAGCGAAAAGTTTGCCTATTTTCGTGAGAGACCGTAAGGATAGGCGATTGGTTAGGCGTCGCCCAATCAAACATAGGCGATTGGTTAGGCGCCGCCCAACCTAGCTTAGGCAATCACTTGGGCGCCGCCTAAGTCAGTTTCAGGCGCCAAAAACACTCTGTTTTGAGTTATTTTAAGGGTAATTAAGTCTTTTAACACTCCTTACACGTCCCTAAACTTAACCGTACGAAATATATAGCTTCTAAACATATTACAACCCTATTATCATCTCAAAGCTCATCATCCAAGAGCACTAAAATAGAAAAACAACTAGGGTTGCGTAACTAAGCTTGAAGATCCGATTTCAAGGAAATTCCTCTGTCAATCATCAAGAATCTTCCTTCTAAGGTATGCGTGAGTTGATTCATGGACTTCTTTCATCCATAAAGCTCAAGAACCATCTTCTAAATTTTGTATCATGATTTTTATGTTGTTGTTGGTTGATGTTCATGTGGTTGGAGTTTGATGATGCCTAAGATGGGACCTTTGTGTGTCTATTGTGAGGATATGGTGGTATTTAACGTATAAATATGTGAAATTGGTGGTTGAATATTTGTAATCTTGATGAATCCACCTATGCCTAATATGTGCATGTAAGGTGTTTGTGAAAATACCTAAGGGAATAGAAATCATGCTTTTATGACATAATAAGTCCTAAATGACTATTCCATATTCTAAGTTTATGTTCAACGTGATCCCTGTGCTATTGTCTTGAATTAAAGAAGTTGTACGAGATGCTCATGATATTGTTGTGATATGGAATGACCATGT
Source organism: Capsicum annuum (assembly GCF_002878395.1). Taxonomy (NCBI): domain Eukaryota; kingdom Viridiplantae; phylum Streptophyta; class Magnoliopsida; order Solanales; family Solanaceae; genus Capsicum; species Capsicum annuum. The sequence goes on from NW_025889518.1 coordinate 29,072, forward strand.
TATTGAATCCATGCAAGTATATACATGTTGTGTGCATTCCCGATCATGTGATAGTTTGTTGGGAATCATTCTTATTATGAAAGCCTTACTTATGATATTGTGAATTTTGAACTCAAATCTTGTCATCAATTCAAGTCATGTGTGTCAGTTTCCTCCTATCGAGTCCTGTAGGTACTTGTACCCAAAAACTATAGCTGTGTGCCTAGAGCCATGTCATGTTTCACGATATCCGAACTCAAGCTATGATTCCATAGACTTCGTTTAGTCATGTGACTCAGGAAAACCTCATGATCTTAGTCAGTTGTCAGATATCAGTAATATTCCGCCAGTCAAAGGAATTCAGTAAGATTAAGTCATGCACGGTCAGTTATTCATGTCCAGTCCCTCTAGATGGGAGTAGAGGTTAGCATCGAGTGAACCCAAGGATAGGAACTCACCCGCCAGTTCAGGGTGTGATTCTTAGTAGTCATCCTTGTGTTCCAGAACTATGTAGCCAGCATAGGTTAAGACATCTTAACCCATTAGATTAGGGTTGATGAGGTAGATTAACCTGTCAGTTTAGGGTTCCCACCATTCTCATTGAGTACCCGCCAAATAAGGGTCACTCACAGGCTATCCTTACCCGTGTCACGGTATTAACACCCCTTCAGTCGGGGCAGAGATTGGACCCCAGCTTAGCCATAATAGCATACATGGTGCATGTCGGTTAAACACTACTTCCCACAGTTTTAGTATCAGTCATGACAGTTATCAGTAAACCATATATTAGCTTACAGGTCATGCTATCACGTATTCACGATCCCAGTTTCTATATATGTGTGTTTGCACTCCCACGTTCATATTAGTTAGTCAGTGTTGTTCATGCATAAAACCCTTTATGTTCAGCCTACCTTCCTCGTATACTCAGTATTCCAGTTGTACTGACGCATTTGCACTATGGTGCTTTATTTTCATGTTAAACCATAGGTTCTGAGACACGAGCTCCATCCCAGCAATAGCGGTAGCATTCCAGTCACAGAGACACAGTGAGTCCTCATTGATTCGAGGACAATATGTTTTAATACATTTATTTATTTCTTCAGTTTAGTTTTATGGAGTTAGTTGGAGACATGTTCCTTCAACTCTTTATTCAGATAGTTTAGAGCCTTTTAGATTTACGTTTAGACTTAGCTTTCAAATTGAGTTGTTTTGGGTATTTTCACCCACATGATTTTATTCAGTTTAATCTTATGGCCTTACAATTCTATGTATTCCGCATTATTATATCATGATTTGTAGTATACAGGTACATATATCAGTCATGGATTAGCTTGTGGTCCCTTGGGGTTATGAGCATCATGTAGCATTTTGGTTGAGTGAAACGGGGTGTTACAAACTTGGTGTCAGAGCCTAAGGTTCAATAGAGTCCTAGGAAGTCTGAAAGCCGCATCTAGTAGAGTCTTGTACATGGGTGTGTTGCATGCCATATTTACGTGTGGGAGGCTATAAGATGTTTTAAGAACAGTCCCTGTTGTTAATGAATACTCAGATGTCTTTCCCGAAGATCTTCCAGGCATTCCTCCTGAAAGGGAAATAGAATTCAGCATAGACCTTCTTCCGGATACTCAAACTATTTATATTCCGCCATACAGAATGGCACCAGCAGAACTCAAGGAACTGAAAGATTAGTTGAAGGATCTCTTAGATAAGGGATTCATCAGACCCAGCGTTTCCCCATGGGGTGCGCCAGTGTTATTCGTGCCCAAGAAAGACGGTTCTCTCAGGATGTGTATTGATTATCGTCAACTCAACAAGGTCACGGTCAAGAACAGATATCCTCTTCCCAGGATTGATGATCTATTTGACCAACTTCAGGGTGCCAGTTACTTCTCCAAGATAGACCTCAGATCAGGCTATCATTAGCTCAGAGTTAGAGAATGTAACATTCCAAAGACACCTTTCCGTACTTGGTATGGTCACTTTGAATTTTTAGTCATGTCATTTGGTCTTACCAATGCCCCTGCAGCTTTTATGGATTTGATAAACCGTGTGTTCAAGTAGTACTTGGATATGTTTTTCATAGTCTTTATAGATGATATTATGGTCTATTCTCTCACAGAGCGTGATCATGCAGACCATCTCAGGATTGTTCTTCAGACTCTCAAGGATCACCAGTTATTCGCTAAGTTTATGAAGTGCAAATTTTGGCTAAGATCAGTAGCATTCCTTGGCCATATTGTTTCCGGTGATGGCATTAGAGTAGATCCTCAGAAAACCGAGGCAGTAAGAAACTGACCCAGACCCATATTTCCATCAGATATTAGGAGTTTCTTGGGTTTGGTTGGCTATTACAGATGGTTTGTTGAGGGATTTTATTCTATTGCATCTCCCATGTCCAGATTGACTCAGAAGAAGATTAAGTTTCAGTGGTCAAATACATACGAGAATAGCTTTCAAGAATTGAAGACTCGAATTACCTCAGTTCCAATTCTAGCTATTCCAGATAGTTCAGACGATTTTGTAGTCTATTTTGATGCATCCAGAGTGGGTTTAGGCTGTGTCCTCATGCATCATGGTAATGTAATAGCCTACGCCTCCAGAAAGTTAAAGCTACATTAGAAGAATTATCCTACTCATGATCTTGAGTTAGCAGCGGTAGTTTTTGCCTTAAAGATTTGGAGGCATTATCTCTATGGAGTTCATGTAGATGTCTTCACAAACCATAAAAGCCTCTAGTATGTCTTTTCCCAGAAAGATCTCAATCTTCGCCAGAGAAAGTGTTAGAGCTCTTGAAGGATTACGACATGAGTGTTCTTTATAATCCAGGCAAGGCCAATATTATGGCCAATGCTCTCAGTTGACTCTCCATGGGTGGTATTTCTCATATTGAGGATAGTAAGATAAAGATGGTTTGGGAGATCCATCAGCTTGCCAGACTAGGCATTCACTTAGTCTATTCTTCATAGGGTGGTGTATGTGTTCATAGTAGTTCAGAGTCATCTCTAGTTTTTGAGGTGAAAGAGAAACAAGACAGGGATCGTAGCCTTGTCAAGCTCAAAGAGTTAGTTCAGAATTAGAAAGTCAAGGTTTTCTCCCAAGGAGGAGATGGTGTTCTTCATTGCCAGGGTCTTCTATGTGTTCCAGGTGTAGATGAATTGAGGCAGCGAATTCTTGCAGAAGCGCATGGTCCACAATACTCTATTCATCCAGGGGCCACTAAGATGTACCGCGACATGCAGGAGATCTATTGGTAGAGTGGGATGAAGAGAGATGCTGCAGAGTTTATGGCTAAGTGCTCTACATGTCAGCAGGTTAAGATAGTGCATCAGAAACCTAGGGTTCCATACAAGAGTTCACCATTCCTACTTGGAAGTGGGAAGAAGTTAACATGGACTTCATGACGGGTTTGCCTAGAACTCGTCATCAGCATGATTCAGTCTGGGTCATATAGATAGAATGACCAAGTCAGCTCATTTCCTTTTTGTTTGTACTTCTTATTCCGCCGAGGATTATGCCAAACTCTATATCAGGGAGTTAGTCAGGTTACACGGTGTTCCACTATCTATCATCTCAGACAGAGGTACCCAGTTCACTTCTCACTTTTGGAAAGCATTCCAAAAGGTTCTTGGTACCTAAGTCCATCTCAGCACAGCATTTCATCCTCAGACAGATGGTCAAGCAGAGAGGAACATTCAGACTCTTAAAGATATGCTAAGGGCGTATGCAATTGACTTCAAAGGAAGTTGGGACGACCACTTGACTTTGATTGAGTTTACATACAACAATAGCTATCATTCTAGTATTCATATGGCTCCATTCGAAGCTCTCTATGGTAGGAGATGTAGATCTCCGATTGGTTGGTTCGAAGTTAGTGAGGCCTCAATCATAGGTCCTGACTTAGTATTCGACACCTTAGATAAAGTTTAGTTGATCAGAGAGAGACTCCAGGCTACTCAGAGCCGACAGAAGTCCTATGCAGATGTTCGTAGAAAGGATCTCGAGTTCTAGATCAATGACTATGTCTATCTTAAGATATCTCCTATGAAGGGAGTGAAGAGGTTTGACAAGAAAGGGAAACTCAGTCCCCGGTATGTCGGTCCCTTCAGAATTCTTTGTCGATTTGGCAAGGTAGCTTATGAGCTTGAGTTGCCTTTAGATCTAGCCTCAGTCCATCCAGTCTTCCATGTCTCTTTTCTAAAGAAGTGCATAGGTGACCCAGTAGTTGTTGTCCCTATTCAGAGCATCAACATTCAGAACAGCCTCTCTTATGAAGAGATTCCAGTCGAAATCTTAGATTATCAGACTCGTAGATTGAGGAACAAAGAAGTCCCTCTAGTAAGGTTTCTTTCACAAAATCAGTCTCATGAGGGAGCTACTTGGGAAGCAGAAGCAGATATGCGTACCAAGTATCCTCACCTCTTCCCGCCAATTCAGATCAAGCTCAAGGTAACAGTTCTCCTTAATCTTATTCAGTTTCACGTTTATGTTTCTAGTATAAACTTGGTACCTATTAACCGTTTCATACTCAGTCATGCATTCACGTGTCAGTTGTCCGTGCATCAGATATGCACGAGTTCAGTATGTTTAGCATGTTAGTCTTGAGAACAAGTTTTAGTTCTTCATGTTCAGTTCAGGTTCTATTGTCTTGTATCCCTTCTCAGTAAATTCTCATTCGAGGACGAATGTTCCCAAGGGGGAGATATTGTAATACCCCGCATGTTTCTAAGCTAGGAAGTGAATAAGTATTCCTACGTAATAAATCTCCTATCCTGTGAGTCATACTTGAGTACATGACTTACAATGAATATCCCAGTGATAGGATAGCTTATGATGCATTAAGCATGTTCATATGAGTCACTTAAGGTAATACAAGCTAACAGTTTTTGAATCCATCAAGTTTTAGTGTTCGATTTTGCAAGGGTCATCTTTGAACGAGTATAACTCGATGTTAATGTGGTATTTTGGCTGATTTAGACCCACCAAATTATATAGAATCAAATTAACTTTCAAACGATACCAATTTCTCCGTAATCCAATACCCGAGCGAAAAGTTTGCCTATTTTCGTGAGAGACCGTAAGGATAGGCGATTGGTTAGGCGCCGCCCAACCAAACATAGGCGATTGGTTAGGCGCCACCCAACCTAGCTTAGGCAATCACTTGGGCACCACCTAAGTCAGTTCCAGGCACCAAAAACACTCCGTTTTGAGTTATTTTAAGGGTAATTAAGTCTTTTAACACTCCTTACACGTCCCTAAACTTAACCGTACAAAATATATAGCTTCTAAACATATTACAACCCTATTATCATCTCAAATCTCATATTAGTCAGTTGTCAGATATCAATAACATTCCGCCAGTCAAAGGAATTCAGTAAGATTAAGTCATGCACAGTTAGTTATTCATGTCCAGTCCCTCCAGATGGGAGTAGAGGTTAGCACCGAGTGAACCCAAGGATGGGAACTCACCCGCCAGTTCAGGGTGTGATTCTTAGTAGTCATCCTTGTATTCCAGAACTACGTAGCCAGCATAGGTTGAGACATCTTAACTCATTAGATTAGGGTTAATGAGGTGGATTAACCCATAAGTTTAGGGTTCCCACCATTCTCATTGAGTACCCGCCAGATAAGGTTACTCACAGGCTGTCCTTACCCGTGGCACGGTATTGGCACCCCTCCAATCGGGGCAGAGATTGGACCCCAGCTTAGCCATAACGGCATACATGGGGCATGTCGGTTAAGCACTACTTCCCACAGTTTCAGTATCAGTTATGACAGTTATCAGTAAACCATATATTAGCTTATATGTCATGCTATCACGTATTCACGGTCCCAGTTTCTATATATGTGTGTTTGCACTCCCACATTCATATTAGTCAGTCAGTGTTGTTCATGTATGAAACCCTTTATGTTTAGTACCTTCCTCGTATACTCAGTAATCCAGTTGTATTGACGCATTTGCGCTATGGTGCATTCTTTTCATGTTACACCATAGGTTCCGAGACACTAGCTCCAGCCCAACAGTAGCGGTAGCATTCCAGTCACAAAGACACAGTGAGTCCTCATTGATTCAAGGACAATATGATTTGATACATTTATTTATTTATTCAGTTAATTTTTACAGAGTTAGTTGGAGACATGTTCCTTCAACTCCTTATTCAGATAGTTTAGAGGCTTTCAGATTTACGTTCAGACTTAGCTTTCAGATTGAGTTGTTTTGGGTATTTTCACCCACATGATTTTATTCAGTTGAACCTTATGGACTTACAGTTCTATGTTTTCCACATTATTATATCATGATTTGCAGTATACAGGTACAGATATCAGTCATGGGTTAGCTTGTGGTCCCTCGTGGTCATAAGCACTGTGTAGTATTCTGGTTCAGCGAATCGGGGTGTTACAATATCTATGCCCTCTATAGGGACTATGACTGCTAGGTCACCTAAGCATTTCTTAAGCAAGGAGACATGGAACACTGGGTGCACTGAAGCTAAGTCTGAAGGCAACTCAAACGCGTAATCTACCTTTTCGAAACGACTAAGAATTCGGTAAGGACCGACATATAGGGGACTAAGTTTCTCTTTCTTGTCAAACCTCTTCACTCTCTTTATAGGAGAGATTTTCGAATACACAAAATCACCAATCTCATACTAGAGATCCTTTCTGCGTACATCTGCATACGATTTCTATCGATTTTGAGATGTCTTAAGCCTTTCCCTGATCAACTGGACTTTCTTTAAGGTATCAAATACCAAGTCAGGCCCTACCACTGCGGCCTCACCCACTTCAAAATAACCAATAGGAGACCTACATCTCCTACCATAAAGCACCTCAAATATAGCTATCTGAATGTTAGAATGATAGTTGCTGTTATATGCGAATTCAATCAAAGGCAAATGGTCATCCCAACTACATTTACAGTCAATCGCACACGCTCACAACATAGCTTCTAAAGTCTGAATGTTCCTTTCTGCTTGACTATCTTTGTAAGGATGAAAGTCTATACTAAGGTGAATTCGGGTAGCAAGAACCTTTTGGAATGCCTTCCAGAAATGAGAGCTGAACTGGGTACCTCTATCTGTGATAATGGACAGCAGAATACCGTACAATCTGACCAACTCCCTGATATAGAGTTTGGCATAATCCCCGGCTGAATAAGAGGTATGAAATAGTAGGAAATGAGCTGATTTGGTCATCCTATCTTCAATGACCCAAACTAAATTATGCTAATGATGAGTACGAGGCAAACCCATCAAATAGTCCATGTTAACTTCTTCCAACTTTCAGGTAGTAATACTGAACTCTTTCATGGACCCACTAGGCTTCAGATGCTTAATATTAACCTGCTGATATGTTAAGCACTTAGCCACCAAATCTGCAATGTCTCTCTTCATCCCGCTCCACCAATAGATCTCCCATAAATCATGGTACATCTTAATAGCCCCTGGATGAATAGAGTAGCGCACACCATGCGCTTATGCAAGAATTTGCTGTCTCAAGTCATCTATACCTGGCACACATAGCCGACCCTGATAGTGCAACACACCATCCACCCCTTAGGAGAAGACCTCTACCTTCTGATCTCTGACTGATTCCTTTAACTTCGCTAGACTGGGATCCCTATCCTACTTTTCCTTCACCTCGGAAACTAGGGATGATTCTGATCTACTCTACACCTATACACTACCTTTT
>NW_025889519.1:0-1129 GCF_002878395.1 Capsicum annuum
AGAATAAAATGCCTTCATCATATCAATCTTCAAAAATGCAAGTACTAAACATACAATAAACTCAACAAAGGATCAAATATCATACATAGTATCTTTTAACTGCATCAGCATTGATAGCCATTTCTGCCATTTTGCCTTCAATATCTGTCAAATATAAGGCTCCATTGGGCAACACTTTTTTCACAGCGAAAGGACCTTGCTAGTTAGGGGAGAACTTGCCTTTCGCTTCAACTTGGTGAGGAAGGATACGTCTCAATACCAACTGACCAACTTCAAAATTCTTGGGACGGACCTTTTTGTTATACGCTCGAGCCATCCTCCTCTGATACAACTGGCCATGACACACAGACGTTAGCCTTTTTTCCTCAATCAAGCTCAAATATTCCAGTCGGGTTCTTACCTATTCGTTATCATCAATCTCTGCTTCTCCAATGACTCGAAGAGAGGGAATTTCAACTTCTGCAGGGATGACTTCTACACTAATAAATATGGAGTTGCCCCTGTTGAAGTGCTAACAGTGGTGCGATAACCTAGCAATGCAAACGGTAACTTTTTATGCCACTGTCTAGACCCTTGTACCATTTTTCGTTGTATCTTTTTATATTCTTATTGGCGAATTCTACAACACCATTGTCCTTTGGGCGATATGGAGTAGAATTTCGATGTGCGATCTTAAACTGTTCACATACTTCTTGCATCAAATGACTATTAAGATTGGCAGCATTGTCTGTGATGATCATCTTAGGAATTCCAAATCTACAAATGATATTGGCATGAACAAAATCTACCACAGCCTTCTTTGTCACTGACTTGAAAGTTACTGCCTCTACCCAATTTGTGAAGTAGTCAATGGCTACCAAAATAAATCTATGTCCGTTTGATGCCTTCGGCTCAATCGGTCCAATCACATCCATTCCCCAAGCCACGAACGGCTATGGAGTGGCCATTGCATGTAACTCAGCAGGAGGAGAACGTATCAGATCACCGTGTACCTGACATTGATGACACTTTCAAACAAATTGAATAGAATCCCTTTCCATAGTAAGCCAGTAATAACCTGCTCGAAGAATCTTCTTTGACAAGACATGAACGGTCATGTCTTGTCAAAGAAGATTCTTCGAGCAGGTTA
>NW_025889519.1:1229-7301 GCF_002878395.1 Capsicum annuum
AGCTCTTCTTCAACTGCATTACAGTAAGCATGCTGATCACGACTCTGTATATACACTGGATTGATGTAGGCTTTGTCAGGATGTTGGAGCATTGAAGATAGAGTGGCTAAAGCATCAGCAATTTCATTGCGAATCCTTAGAATATGCCTAAATTTTACTAACACAAACCATTGACATAGCTCCTGCAAGCATTGTCGATACGGGATGAGCTTCAAATCTCACGTCTCCCAATCGCCTTGAATTTGATGGACGAGCAAATCTGAATCTCCTAACACCAATAATTCTTGGACTCCCATATTAACAGCTAACTTCAAACCAAGAATGCAGGCTTCATACTCTGCCATATTATTAATACAGTAGAATCGAAGTGATGTTGTTACCGAGAAATATTGTCCCGATTCAGAGATAAGAACCACACCTATTCCGACTTCTTTCATATTGACAGCTCCATCGAAGAATAACCTCCAACCTGGATCAGCATCTATAATGACTTTATCAACACACGACACTTCTTCATCAGGAAAATATGTCTTTAATGGCTCGTACTCTTCATCGATGGAATTCTCAGCAAGATGATCTGCCAAGGCTTGGGCTTTCATGGCGGTCCAAGTCACATATACAATGTCAAACTTGGTAAGCAATATTTGCCACTTTGCCAATCGACCTGTCGGCATAGGCTTCTGAAAGAAATACTTCAAAGGATCCATGCGGGAGATGAGATAAGTAGTATAGGATGAGAGATAGTGCTTCAACTTTTGTGCTACCCAAGTTAGGGCACAACACGTCCTTTCAAGAAGAGTACACCTGGCCTCATATATGGTGAACTTCTTGCTAAGATAATAAATAGCCTGCTCCTTTTTGCCTGTGACATCATGTTGACCTAGGACACAACCGAAAGAATTATCCATGACTGATAAATATAAGATCAAAGGCCTACTAGGCTCCGGGGGTACCAGCACAGGCGGATTTGACAAATATTTTTTGATTCGATCGAACGCTTCCTGACATTCTTCAGTCCATTTTACCGCAGCACTCTTTTTCAGCAACTTGAATATGGGCTCACAAGTGGTTGTGAGTTGAGCATTAAACCTGCTAATGTAGTTCAGTCTACCAAGCAAACTCATCACCTCCATTCTATTCTTGGGCGGGGGCAAATCCTGAATGGCTTTGATTTTCGAGGGATCTAATTCAATTCCCCAATGGCTGACTACAAACCCCAACAGCTTTCCAGATGGAACTCCAAATACACATTTTGCCGGGTTGAGTTTGAGATTATACCTGCGAAGCCTTTCAAAGAACTTTCTTAAATCTTTAACATGGTCGGCATGACTTTTTAACTTAATAATCACATCATCCATATAGACCTCAATATTCTTATGCATCATATCATGAAACATAGTGGTTATGGCTCTCATGTATGTTGCTCCAGCATTCTTTAAACCGAACGGCATCACTCGATAACAATAAGTCCCCCATAGTATGATAAAAGACGTCTTCTCTGCATCGTCATCATCTATAATGATCTGGTGATATTCGGCATAGCAATCCACAAAAGACACAACCTCGTGTTTAGCACAGTTGTCTAGCAAAATATGGATGTTGGGCAGTGAAAAATCATCTTTCGGACTTGCTCAGTTCAAATCACGATAATCAACATACACTCAGATTTTGCCATCTTTCTTTGGTACGGAAACAACATTGGCTAACCACATGGGATAGCGAGCCACTCGAATTACTTTTGCTTCAAGTTGTTTCATGATTTCCTTTTTGATTTTAACACTTACATCAGTTTTAAACTTCCTCAACTTCTGTTTGACAGGAGGGAACACGGGATCAGTTAGCAATTTTTGAGCCACTAATTCAGTGCTTAAACTAGGCATATCATCATAAGACCATGCAAAAGCATCCTTATAATCAATTAATACTTGAATCATTCCATCTTTTAGCTGTGGCAAAGCATGTACACTGATTTTAGTTTCCCTAACATCTTCTTGATCCCCTAGATTTATTGGCTCAGTCTCATTCAAATTAGGATTCGGTTTGTCTTCAAACTGTTCCAACTCTTTGCTTATTTCTTCTAGTGCTTCTTCTTCATCATATTCCCCATCCTGCTTCACTACATCTTGATTAGTTTGGATTTTAAGATCAGGCTAAAAATTTCGCATGCATGTCATGTCATTAGAATCAGCATAAAGAGAACTGTGTATATAAAAAAAGAAAAACAAAATATATTAGACACAAATCAAAAGGGACATTGCATTTCATTAAATAAAAAGATAGAAGAGTTTAAACGTAGATGCCAACATAACATAAACAAACTAAAATCCGAATTACAACCCTGAAATAACTCGGATAAACAGAACGAAAAACAAAATAAACTACCAAAACTCCCTCCTGACGGGGAGAGGAGGGACTTCCCAATTATTGAGCCGGACAACTAGACCTATGAATTGCACGTTTGCCATACTGGTACCTTCTCCTGCTTCGACCATATCAACTTCAATAAAAAGGTTCTGGAAGTCATCAACCAATTCAACTTCAAATTACACATGCTTTGTGACACCGCTCTTAACAAATGATTCACTGAGTAGTGGCATTGGGCGAGGGAGTGACTATGTTTCCTTTTTCCTTCCCTTGGCTTTCTTCAGATCTCTAGCCGTAGGCTCAAATCCCAGACCAAACGTGCCCACGTTCTTACTTAGACATATGGGATGAACTATACCGTGCAGAGATGCTCCTAAACCCTTTCCTGGCTCAAATCCATATTTCCAAAGTTCACTCACCATCATGATAAAAGCGGAAGACAATTGTAATCCCGGTATAACCTGCCATTCAAGGATACGATTCACTGGCACTGTGTCAAAAATTTGATAGACGAATGTCTCCTCTACGTTATTTTCTTCAATAAGAGACAAAGGAGAATCTTTGCCGACGGACGAATCTCCTTCACCGTGAATAACCACTCCTTGCCTGTTATGCTCAAACTTAATCATTTGGTGTAGTGTAGATGCAACCGCCTTGGCCTTTTGGATCCACGGACTTCCCAACAACAGATTGTAAGAGGAGTCTATATTCAATACTTGAAACTCTATGGCGAATTCAATAGGCCCTATGATCAACATTAGTTCTATTTCGCTAATAGAATTTGATTTTGCACCATCAAAAGCCCTAACACATACATTGTTGGGCATGATCCTGTTAGCACCAATATTCAACTTTTGCAAAGTAGAAATAGGGAAAATATTTGCACCTAAACCTCCATCAATCATAACATGAGTGATGTAGAAATCTTCATACTTCACTGTAATGTAAGGGCCCCGGTTATGCCCTGTTCCTTCAACAGGCAATTCATCATCAGAAAAGCTGATCTGATTGACCTCAAAGATTTTTCCAACCATTTTCTCAATTTGGTTGATTGTAATCTCCCTAGGAACATATGCTTCATTTAATACCTTCAGTAAAATATCACGATGCTTCTTGGAGTGCAACAACAAAGATAAAAGGGAAATTTGAGCAGGGGTTTTCTTCAACTGGTCTAATATTAAATACTTTGGCAATTTTATCTTTTTCAAAAATTCTTTGGCTTCTTCTTCGGTGATAGGCTTTTTGATAGATGACGGTCCATTCACTGTTGGCTTGGACTTTCTTAAGCTTTCAGGCACGAAGAATCTTCCTGACCTAGTCAAAAACCCTACCTCATCTACATCCTCCACTACTTCTTTCCCGTGATAGGTTATCACAGTCCGCCCATAATTCCAGGGAACCCTTTTCGTATCAACTATCGGAGGTTGGGTCACCGGTTTGAGCACAATAGGCACTGCCAGTGCTCCTTTCACCGTCAAGATGGGCTGACTCAGAGCTCCTACCACTGTCAACTTAGATTTATCCTGACTTAAATCAACATACCTTTTGGCGCCTTGTACTGTGACCAGGGGTTTCTTTGTGCTTTCTTGGGCTTTATCTTCCCCCATTCCTTCCCGGTTCAATGACATTGCTTTTAAAGACTCCGCTACATTCACCGATTTCTCCTCAATGGTCTGTATCTTGATAATAGGCTTATAACCCCTCAAAGATTCTTTCCCATCATATATCAATTCTAACATATTGGCTTCAGCATGGGTTGGCAGCGGATTCTGGTTAATGTTTGGACCCTCTGGGGCCTGGACCAGCATTTGATTTGTGTTAATTAAATCTTGGAAAGCTCTCTTTAAATGCCAGCATTTCTCGATATCATGGCCTGGCATATCAGAACAGTACGCATAACTTAAAGAATAATCGAGATTCCTTGGAGGTGGATTTGAAAGCCTTCCTTGAATTGGGCTTAAAACCTTCAACTTTCTCAACCTATCAAACAAGTTAGCATATGACTCCCCAAGAGGTGTGAATTGATTTTTGACCGCCTTCTCTTTCTTATACTCGGGCCTAGGCTAAAAACTGGGTCTGGAGGGGTTTTGGTAATTTAGTGGAGCGAATGGGCAATTTTGTGGAGCTTGCGCGCGCCACTGCGGGTAAAAAGGGGTTTGGGTATATGGTTGCATGCTATATACTGGGTAAGGGGGTGGTGGAATGGAATATAAAGGGTTTTGTAGAGGGTAGTAATGGTGGGGAGGAATATATGGAGCTTGGGCGTAGACTTGGGCTTGGGATTGGGGATAGGGGCGAGGTGCTCTTTTGGGATAGGAATGGGTTCTAGCTACGACAGTCGCCACATCCTCTTTCTTCTTTTTACCTCCAAATACGCCAGATCCACCTTGAATCGCTTGTGTGGTGGCTTTTAATGCGGCAAAACTCACTATTCGGTCGGTCTTAATTCCGTCCTCTATCATCTCCCCCATTTTGAGGACTTTCATAAAAGATTTTCCCATTGCCGGAAGTAAATGTTGAAAATAGGTCTCATCCTGTGCCTGAATGAAAAATTCTACCAACTTACTTTCTTTCATTATAGGCTTTACCCTGGCGGCCTGTTCATAACACTTTATTGCGTATTCCCTAAAACCTTCAGTGCTCTTTTTCTTCATATTGACCAAGGATTTTTCGTTCGAAATCAGGTCGATGTTATACTAAAAATGTTGAACAAATTCAGAAGCTAAGTCATCCCAGCTGTTCCATTTATCGATATCTCAATTCTGAGGCCAGATCAGAAAGACTCTCGCCAAAGAAGGCCATGAGCAGCTCTTCCCTTCCTCCTGAAGCCCTCAACTGGTTGCAATAACATCTCAAGTGTACCATGGGATCACCGTGTCCTGCATACTTTTCAAACTTAGGCATCTTAAAACCGAGGGGAAGGTTGATGTCTGGGAACATGCAAAGATCTTTATAGGAAACACTCATATAATCTCCGATTCCTTGCAAATTCCTCATAGCCTGTTCTAAACTTCTCAATTTCCGATCTATGATATCCTATTCCGCTGCTGCGATAGGTTTCTTCGTATCAAATGGAAATGCAGGCGGCTGAGTGTACCCATATGGTTCATTCATTTGCAAAGTAGGCTCCGGGGCATAATACTGACTATCTAAAACCTTCAGTACTGGCTCAGTGGCAGACCTAGGAAGCCTCATTGTGGGATGCACAGCATATATGGGAGTTTCATGTGGTGGCAGAGCCACGAATACCAGTGTGATAGGTGGCGCTGGCTGAGCAGCTGGTCTTGATTGGGGAGCTGCCAAGGGCACACCAGAACTGCCAGGATAGTAATGTCGTGGAGTGAATCCTGGCGCGTGCTCAGGTGACTCAATAGGAGCAGAGAATTGCGCCTGAGAGAGCGGTAGGCAGTTAGAGATATTACCAAGACCTTCAGGGATCTGAGTAGGAGGCATTCCGCTGGGCCATGCCCGGTGCAAATCTATCAATTGTTGCCTGAGCCTTACTACCTCATCATTATGTTCTGAACTTTCTTCCCTGTGATCCTGATCCGAGTCAATGAGCGAATTTTCAATCTCCCTGCTAGCCATGGCGAGCTTTGCTTTGGATCTAGTGAAGTTTGGGTGACTAGCCAGAGTGCTGCAAACCTACCACTATTATCTGAAAGAACATGCTCATCAAAGACGACATCCGTTAGGATTAGGGCACAT
>NW_025889519.1:7401-33982 GCF_002878395.1 Capsicum annuum
ACTATTATCTGAAAGAACATGCTCATCAAAGACGACATCCGTTAGGATTAGGGCACACACAAGCATGGGAATCACATTGGTAAAATTGTCCTAAATTCATGTTCATTTCTACCAGCTTTTGAGGGTAGTGAGGTCATTTTAACATCATCCCGATTTTTATCTACACTTATTTTTATCTACACCTATTATTATTGTTATTTTTTCTTTCCCTCTCTCTTTTTTCTCTTTTTTTTCTCTTCTTTTTTTTTCGTATCAATCTCTATTCTTTTCCTTTCTTGTCTCATCATCCTTTCTTTCTTTTCTTCTCTCGCTATCTACCTTCATTTTATCATTCTTTATGGCTTTTGCTTTTTTTTTTTTCTAAAAAAATGAAAAACAACGAAACAAAATGATTAGATCGAACCCAAAAGTAAGTTGCCTACGTATCCCAACCCAAGGGAAAGGAATCAGGTATGCGTAGTTCATCCAGATTGGATAATTAACAATTAACTAATAAATTGACCCTAACTTAACAGACACTACAAAAAACAAACGAAAAAAAAACTTTTGGATTTTCAGCTAGACACTTTAACTAAGACTGACACCACCAATTATGAAGAAAAAATCTTTTTGGGTATTTTTGTTTTTGACAAATAAGTGGAAAAGGCAAACAAAACTCTTTTTTCATTTTTCATTTTTTCATTTTTTTTTTGTTGAACTTACGGTACTTTGAGAAGATAAATGCAAAACGTTAAAAAAAAATCTTTTTGAGTTTTTGGATCATGAAGAACAAAAGCCATAAAGAATTCTAAAATAAACTATGACATTCCTTTTGATTCATTCTTACTTTTCTATTTATTTTTTTTAAATCAGTCCGTCAAATAACCACGTTACCCTTAAAAATGCAACAGTTAGCACGTAGGGATGCTTTAGAGGTGAGTCTCCTACAAAAGGGTCATGTGGGTCCCGCTAGGTCTCCGTATGATGCACATAAGCATGACCTAAAGGCTGACCTACGTTGTGGTTCACTAACAAGGCTGTTCGGGAGAGCGTATGGTCGATAGTGGCTGCTTTGCTTTCCACCTACTTCATAACACCGACGGCTCCCCCCCTAAAATAAGGGTGACTCAATTAGAGGTTGTGTACAACACGTGTACTACGGATTTGTTGCAGAAAGAAGGCCGGGGGGTGGACTCATGATGACAGATATAAAGCAGTAACACATAGGATAAATACTATAAACAAAGAGCACGAAAACGCACAAAAGTAAAAAAAATAACACAAACAATAATCACAAACAATGCTTATACACTCGTAATACCAAACAAAGCCGATACGACTAAAAAATAAGCTCGAATTCTCATACTCTTCCCCAGCAGAGTCGCAAGAGCTGTCACACCCCTTTTTTCGCACTCCAAAAAAAAGATTCGTTTTAAAGTTCGAAAGGGTTTTATTATTTAAGTGACAAGAAATGAAAATTTGTTTCAGAAAAAGGATTATTTACATTTTTATTCAGAGTCGCCACTTGGCATAATCTGGTGTGCCAAGTCACCATTGGAAAATCCTTTTCAAAACCATTTGACTCTTTAAACTGGTTTGCGAGCAGAGATTTCGGCTAAGGAATTCTGTTGACCGAGGGGAAGGTGTTAGGCACCCCTCGATCCCGTGGTTCAACCACGGTCGCTTGGTAGAGTGTATCGGCTATCTTTTTGACACTAAGAAATGTATAAATCACACAAAAGCACGCAAAATAATCAAACAATAAACAAAACAAAACAATCCAAAATGTAAAGTCCAGTCCAATTATACAGTCCAAAAATAGAAAAAATACGAATATATAAATTCTATTCTAAACTAAATCTAGACTAAGCTCCAATACCTTACCCGATGCCGCGGGCCTTCATCACGATCATTTTCCGCCAACATGATACGTCGGGGCATTCCCCGGCTAAATGAATACATTTGAATCGAATGTGATAAAGTAGAAAACATTCAACACATACTCCTCATTCAAACATCCAACGAAACACTTATTTCTAAATTTTTACCTACCCGAACCTACCTTTGCCTATCTATTTCAACAAAATTCATGCTTATTCCAAATTAAACCGCTAATAATGAATTAAAACAAATACATATTCACTTTTATCAATTTTAATTCCGCCCCAAACAATCAATTTTATTTCTCCAAATAAGATATCATCTCATCACATAATCCATAATCAATCCACAATCAAGGGAATCAAATACCAAACCAGAACAACAACAATTCACACCATCACGAATCAACCAACACACAATATTAGAATCAATGCATCAGATACCATCAACAATAAAACAAAAGAGGTAAAGAGTAGAATTAGACCTCGATGACGACTTTATTCCCAATATCAGTCAATCAAAAGACGGAATCCACGCACCGAAGAACCTCAATTCGAAACTCGATTATGAACTTTCCAAATCGATCAAAACCCCCTTCGAAAGATTGACTCCATTGACAATAATATTTAGAAAAATTTGGACTTTAAGACTTTGAATAGACCCTCAACAGTGACGAACAAAACTCGGTATCAAGAAATTTGAAACGAAAGATGGAGAACGACAAACCAATCGGGACAGAAGCTAAATCCCCAAAATCAGTACAAAAATAGATAAACCCAGACAGAAATCGCGCCAAACAACCAAACCTGAGCTAGAAATGCGTCAGCATCCTCTTTACAGAAACACAACAATCTAATTAATTTAGCAATATTAGGATCTGAAATGAGCACAAATTCATTATTCGAATTGCTAACAGTGTACACAGAAGTTCCAATCAGTGTCTTCGCCACATACTCCAAGCTCAATCCATTATTTCTCGCCGCCTTCTCTTGACGCTGCGACACCGAAACAAATGAAAAAGAATGCACCGTCTTCATCGACTGGGATGGAAAACTCCACCGTATCGCCGCCGGCAACGGCTGCTGAATGAAGTCGCCGACAAGTTTTAAAGTCAGTCGTTTAGCTTCGTCAAAATGATTGGTGAGCTCGGCACCAAGACGGGAGAAGTGTTGATGGAGGAAAGTGGCCAGAGAGAGAAGAGGAGTAGTGTATATATACTGTGAGGTGAGGGTGGGGTAGTGAGGTAGGGTTAGGGTAGTGGAGAGGTGGGGGTGGGGTATGGTGTGATGTGGTTTATTTTTGATTGGATGGGTTGTTAGGATAAGATGTAGGGGTTAGGATAGGATAGAATTTGTTAGGGACTTTGTTATTTTTTTTTGTATTTTGTGAGGGTATAATAACATGGATGAGGGTACACGGTAGGATTAAATAAAAATGGGTAAAAGTGAATAAAAATTGAACTTTAAGAGGACGAAATCATGTGTTTACAGTCCATATATAGGTCGGATTGATAATCGATTTGTCGGATCGATAATATATCTGTCTGTATATCGGTCTGATAGATAATAGATCTATCTAAAAAATGAGTCGTTTCCCTAAAAAATAAAAAATTGTAATCTATTTAATTAAAAGAAGATTTGAAAAGGCCATTCAACAAAAGATCCCTTCTTTTATACCAATACAAAAAAAGTCCAGTCCTAACAAAAATGGGAGTGCATTTTCCTATTATATAAGTTTTGAGTTTAAAATTGTTCATTGTCAAACTTGATGTAGGGAAAAATAAAAATAATGTAAGTTTTGGTGGCTAAGAGTTATTAAAGAAAAGTTACCTCTATTTAAAGTGTTTTTTTCTCTATACATACACCATTCTCAGCTCTCAGCTCTCCGCTCTCTAGGTTAGGTTTTGGTTTGTCAATTCATTGTGATGTTGTCCGAGCAACCGTCACCTCCGTCGCTGCGGCTACCGCCACCACCTCCACAAATGACACCGGCTGAGATCGAAAGATTATGATTCAGATGATGAATTTGTGATGACGATGATGGCTGGAAGAAGTATTCTCAACAGCTACAAGAAAGCGAGGTATCTAATGCTTTTCTTTATGTTTATTCTTCATCAAATAATTATATTCATGTTTAAGCTCGTCAATATGGTTTACAGCTCTGAACAGACGACTTAGGGAGATTATTATTGAATGTATTGAGTTTAATGAAACTCTATGAGAAATTTTTTGTTGGTTCTGTTTGTTGATGCTGATTGTTCAGCTGAGGATCCTTATGGAACAAACTCCTCGAAATACGTAAATTTGAGTAAAACTTTTCCCATATAGGTTCTAATTTCTCAGTAAATATCTTTATCGCATTAGTTTGCTAACTCGATGTATAGTTTTTTCCATTAAGCTGCTGGCAGGCTTTCTTTATCAAAGGCATTTGAAACTATGTTAGATAAAGGATCTCTAGAAAGGTATTATGAAAAGATAGTGAAGGAAGACATTAATGGATATCCTAACTTAACATAAAAGAAAAGAGTTTATAATATGCTTACTCTTGTTTTCTAGCTTTAACTTCTTTTTGTTTCTTTCGAAGGCATCATATGGATGCCAAAAAACAATAATATCCATTAAACAACATTCCAAACGTGAGGTTTAATCGCTCAACTTTGCTCCTCCAATTATTTTGCTATTTCAACTTTACAATCTTTAGGCCCTGAACTGAAGTGGTGTAATTTTGTAGGAAGTGACTTCTTACTATAGCAAATTAGTAGAAGAAAAGGGGGAATTCACCAAAAGTTTAAGAAAAAATTGGAGTGTGCCATTCATCGATTATTCTGTATAAGATAATTTTACTGTGATGTTTTATTATTCTGTATCTCGTTTGGTTGAAGCATATTTAATTTGTTGATTCTTGAGATGAGACGTTTGTACCTGTGGAAGGTGGCGGGGCGTGAAATTAGTCGAGGTGCGCGCAAGATGACCCGGACACCATAGGTATCTAAAAAATCTCGCAATTTCAATGTAGTTATTATGGTAAAGATGAAAACACATGGCATTTCATGTTTCAATAGCTGGTCTCCCTCTCCATTAGGTATATAATCTTATTCAATTGGCTAACTCTATTATTTGTTACTTTCATCTGTCGTTGTTTAATGCGTTTAGGTTGTCACACTATTTTGTGGTGGTTACTTTCCACTTAATAATTTGTTGCTATATTTTCCCTTTTTCCATACCTACTACTATGATTTGATTTACTCGAGGCTTAGTGTCCACGATCTAGGTACACTCTACCCTCCCCAAACCCTAATTGTGGGTATGTTATATGTTGTATCCATATAGTGGTATGTTATATGGTTGGGTCCTTTGCATATGTTGTATCCATAACTTGTTCTCGCGAAGAGGTGTAATTCTGTAGGAAGTGACTTTTTACTATAGCAAATTAATAGAACATAAAAGGGCATCTCGGTGCAATTAAAGCTACCGCTATGTGCAGTGTCCGGGGAAGGGCTCCACCACAAAGGTACCTTGCATTTCTGCTAGAAGTTGTTGGATTCTAGGGCTTGAACCCGTAACCTTCAAGGAATCTTGATGCTGATTTGCTCTTATCTAAGCTCTGATCATTGAATTCAATAGAATTAGTGGTGGGTTTGGTGTTAAATCGAAAAGGGTACGAGAAAAATTGGATCTTTTGAAGGAAGAGTAAAGATTTATGAGATGGGTTGTGATGGGACTGTTGAAGTGATTATACGAGCATGGATTTGAGTAATAGAGCTCAGGTTTTTGCAGGAAGAAAGAAGAAGTTGGTGGTAGTGAAATGAGGTCATTGAGTTCTTAATGGTGTTCAGCGTTATTGGAGTTCTAAATAAATGCTTAGCTAATCACCGTTAATTGTAGTATCCTTTCAATCTTCTCTAATGCTTGCTTAGTTGCTCCTCTGTAACTTCTCTTACAACAATATATCAAGAGTTACTTAGCTTTATCAGTCACTCTTAAGCATAAATTGATCACACTGGGATCATCCCCAACTTTCCTGGCACACCCTGGTCAATTTTTGGTCCACAGTATGCTCGGATCCCATGTCTACCCTGAAACCATGGGATATAACACACCGATTTGGCTAAAAAATATCCTTTCCCGCCGTTTCATCCGTTTGTCCACCCAAATTGCCACGAAAATTTAAAAGAACCACACTAGGGCGATTCTCTACCTCCCTGGCACTCCCCGATCAATTTTTGACACACAGAACACCCGAACCCCGGGCCAACCCATGAAACCGTGAGCTATAGCACACCGATTTGGTCCAAAAATGCCCCGTTTGCACTGTTTTGCTCGTTCGTCATTTGAAATGGCCACGAAAATTTAAACAAACCACACTGGGATGATCCACAATCTCCCTATCATGGTCTGGTCAATTTTTAAACCCACAGCACGCTCGGGCCCCGGTCCCACCCCTGAAACTGTAGGCTATAGCATACTAATTTGGCCTGAAAATGCCACTTTAGGCCATTTCACCTGTTTGTCCACCCAAATGGCCACAAAATTTTAAAAAGACCACACTGGGATAATACACAATCTCCCTAGCACACCCTAACCAATTTTTGGTCCACATCACTCTCGAACCCTGGGCCCACCCCCAAAGTCGTGGGCTATAGCACATCGATTTGGCCCAAAAATTCTCCGTTTGCATCGTTTCACCCGATTGTCCACCTAAATGGACACAAAAATTTCAACGGACTACACTAAGATAATCTCCAACCTCCCTGGCACACCCCGGTTGATTTTTGGCATACAACATGCTCAGACCCTGAGCCCACCCCCAAAATCATGGGCAATAGCTTACCGATTTGGCTCAAAAACTCCCCATTTACACTATTTTGCCTGTTTGTCCATCCAAAAGGCCATGAAAATTTAAACGGACCATACTAGGATGATCCCTAACATCCTTGGAATGACTCAAATGATTTTTGGCCCACATCACACCTGGACCCTAGGCCTACCCCCATAACCGTGGGCTATAGCACACCAATTTGGCTCGAAAATGCCCTATTCGTGCCCTCGCCCGTTAGTCCACCTTAATGGCCACGAAAATTTAAATGGACCACACTTGAATGATCCCTAACCTACCTGACATGTCCTATCAATTTTTGACTCACAGCACTCCCGGATCCTAGGCCTACCCTCAAAACTGTGGGCTATAGCACACCGATTTGGCCCAAAAATGTCTCATTCGCGCCATTTCGCATGGTTGTCCACCCAAATAACCACGAAAATTTAAAATAAAAACATCAGTACGATCCCCAACCTCCCTGGCACGCTTCGATCAATTTTTGGCCTATGGAACGCCCGAACCCGGGACCACGCCCAAAACCATGGGCTATTGCACACCGATTTATTTCAAAAATGCCTCATTCATGCCGTTTTTCCTGTTTGTCCACCTAAATAATCCCAAAAATATAAAAGAACCATATTGGGATGATCCCAAACCTCTTTGGCATGATCCGGTCAATTTTTGGCCCACAGCACACCCAAGCCCAAGGCCTACCCCCAAAACCATGGGCTATAGCACACCGATTTGTCCCGAAAACTCCCCATTTGCGCCGTTTCTCCCGTTTGTCCACCCAAATGGCCACAAAAATTTAAACTGACCACACTGGGATGATCCTACCTTCTTGACATGCCATAATTGGTTTTTTTCCCATAGAACGCCCGTACCCCAGGTCCACCCCCAAAACTGTGGGCTATAGCACACCAATATAGCTCAAAAATTCCACGTTTGCGTTATTTCGCCCATTCGTCCACCCAAATAGCCACAAAAATTTAAACGGACCATGTTGAGATGATCCACAACCTCCCTGGCATGCCTTGTCTAATTTTTGGTCCACAACCCGCCCGAACACAGGGCCCACCCCAAAAATCGTGAGCTATAGCAAACCAATTTGGCCTTAAAATGCCCCATTTGCGTCATTTCACCCGTTTGTCCACCCAAATGGCCAAAATAATTTAAGCGAACCATATTTGGATGATCCCCAACCTTCCTGGCACTCCTCGATTGATTTTTAGGCCACAGCACTCCCGGATCCCAAGCCCACCCTCGAAACCGTGGGAAATAGCACACTGATTTGGTCCAAAAATATCCGATTCGCGCCATTTCGCCCATTTGAATGCCCAAATAGCCACGAAAATTTAAATGGATTACATTGGGATGATCCCCAACCTCCCTAGCACAATACAGTTGATCTTTAGCCCACAGCACATTGGGACCCCGATCCCACTCCCGAAACCATGGGCTGTAGCACACTGATTAGGCTAACAAATTCCTGGTTCGCTCCGTTCTACCCGTTTATCCACCCAAATGGCCACACGAATTTAAAAGGACAAAACTAGGATGATCCATATCCTCCCTGACATGCCTCAGTCAATTTTTGACCCACAGTATGCCTGGACCACAGGACCACCCCCAAAATCGTAAGCTATAGCACACCGATTTGACTTAAAAATGCCTCGTTCGAGACATTTAGCCTGTTTGTCCACCAAATGGCTATGAAAATTTAAACGTACTACACTGGAAAGATCACCAACCTTTCTGGCATGCCTTGGTCGATTTTTGGCCCACAGCACACCCGTACCCCAGGCCTACCTCAAAAATCGTGGGCTATAGCACACTGATTTAACCTAAATATTCCCCGTTTGCGTTGTTTCGCCCGTTTGTTCACCCAAATGGCCACAAATATTTAAACGGACCACACTAGGACAATCTCCAACCTCCCTGTCATGCTCGATATATTTTTGGCCTATAGTACACTCGCACCCCGAGCCCACCCCTAAAACCGTGGGCTACAGCACATCGATTTGGAACAATAATATCCTGTTTGCGTTGTTTCGCCCCGTTTTCCACACGAATGGCTACGAAAATCTAAACGCACCACACTACGATGATCCCCAACCTCCCTGGCACACCACGATTGATTTTTGACCCATAGCACACCTGAAACCTGGGCCCTCTCTCGAAATTATGGGCTATATAGCACATCGATTTGGTCCGAAAATGGCCATAAAAATTTAAATGAACCACACTGGGATGATCCTTAACCACCCTAGCATGGCCCGATCGATTTTTGGCCCACAGCTTCCCCGAACCCCGAGTCCACCGCTAAACCCATGGGCTATTGCACACAGATTTGGCCTGAAAATGTCCAGTTCTCACTGTTTTGCCCGTTTATCAACGCAAATAGCCACGGAAATTTAAACGGACTAGACTAGGATGATCTCCAACATCACTAGCATGCCTCGGTCGATTTTTGGCCTGCAGCACACCCAAAACTCTAGCCAACCCCAAATACCGTGAGCTATAGCGCACATATTAAGCCCAAAAATGCCTCGTTTGCGTCATTTCGCCCGTTTGTCCACCCAAATGGCCACGAATATTTAAACGGACCACACTGGGATGATCCCCAACCTCCCTAGTATGGCTCGATCAATTTCTAACCCACAGCATGCTGGGTACCACCCCCCAAAACCGTGGGCTATAGCATACTAATTTGGATAAAAAATGCCCCGTTCTTGCCATTTTGCCATTTGTCCATCAAAATGGCCACGAAAATTTAAACGGAACACACTGGGATGATCCGCAACCTCCCTGGCACGCCTTGATAAAATATTGGACCATAGCACGCCCGAATCCTAGGCCAACCCCCAAAACCATGAGCTATAGCATGCCGATTTGACCCAAAAATGCCCAATTCATGCTGTTTCGCCCGTTTGTCCACCCAAATGGCCACGAAAATTTAAACGGACCATACTGGGATGATCACCAACCTCTTTGACATGGTTCAATTGATTTTTAACCCACAGCACTACCATACCTCGGGCACACCCCCAAAACTGTGGGTTGTAGCACATCTATTTAGCTCGAAAATGCCCCGCTCATGTCGTTTCGCTCGTTTGTCCACCCAAATGGCCAGAAAATTTAAACATACCATAATAGGATGTTATAAAACCTACTTGGCATGCCCCAATTAATTTTTGTCACACATCATGCTCGTAGCCTAGGCCCACCCAAAACCATGGGCTAGAGCACACCGATTTGGCGTAAAAATACGGTTTGCCCCATTTTCCTGATTGAATACCTAAATGGACACAAAAATTTAAACGAACCACACTTGGATTATCCTCAACCACTCTGGTATACTCCAATCAATTTTTGTCCCACAGCACACCCGAGCCCACCCCTAAAACCGTGGGCTATAGCACACCGATTTAGCCCAAAAATGCCCCATTCATGCCGTTTCGCTATTTTGTCCACCCAAATAATGATGAAAATTTAAAAGGACCACAAAGGGATGATCCCCAACATTCCTGGCATGCTCTAGACGATTTTCAGCCCACAACACGCCTAGACCTCGGGCCCACCTCCAAAACCGTGGGCTATAGCACATTGATTTGGCCCGAAAATGCCCTGTTTGCCTTTTCGCTCGTTTGTCCTCCTAAATAGACATGATGATTTAAATGGACAAGACTGTGATGATCCTTAACCTCCTTGGCACGCCTCGATCAATTTTTGGACCACAGAACGCCCGTAGCCTAGGCCCACCCAAAATCGTAGGCTAAAACACACCGATTTGGCGTAAAAATAAGGTTTGCCCCATTTCCCCTGATTGAATACCTAAATGGACACAAAAATTTAAACAGACCACACTTGGATTATCCTCAACCTCTCTGGTATACTCCAATCAATTTTTTTCCCACAGCCCACCCGAGCCCACCCCTAAAACCGTGGGCTATAGCACACCGATTTAGTCCATAAATGCCCTATTCATGCCGTTTCGCTATTTTGTCCACCCAAATAATGATGAAAATTTAAACGGACCACACTGAGATGATCCCCAATATTCCTGGCATGCTCTAGATGATTTTCATCCCACAACACACCCAGACCTCGGGCCCACCTCCAAAACTGTGGGCTATAGCACATTGATTTGGCCCGAAAATGCCCTGCTTGCCTTTTCGCCCATTTGTCCTCCTAAATAAACACGAAGATTTAAATGGACAAGACCGTGATGATCCTTAACCTCCTTGGCATGCCTCAATCAATTTTTGGACCACAGCACGCCCGAGCCTCGGGCCCACCCTAGAAATCGTAGGCTATAAGACACCTATTTGGCTGAAAAATGCCCTGTTCGTGTCATTTTGCTCGTTTGTCCACCCAAATGGCCATGAAAATTTTAAAAAAACCATGTTGGGATGATACCCAACCTCCTTGGCATGGCCCGATCGATTTTTAACCCACAACACGCCTATAACCCAAGCCCAACCTCGAAATCATGGGCTATAGCACACCAATTTGGCCTGAAAATGTCCCGTTCATGCCATTTAGCCCCTTTGTCCGCCCAAATAGCCACAAAAATTTAAACAGACCATACTGGGATGATCCCCAACCTCACTGGCATGCCCTAATCAATTTTTCGCCCACAGCGAACCCGGACCCTAGGCGCACCCCTAAAACCGTGGGCTATAGCACACCAATTTAACCCAAAAATGCCCCGTTTGCACCGTTTCGCCTGATTTTCCACCTAAATGGACAAAAAAGTTTAAACGGACCATACTGGGATGATCCCCAACCTCCTTGGCATGTCTTGATTAATTTTTGGCCCACAACGCGCTTGTACCCCGAGTTAACACCTAAAATCATGATTTATAGTACACCGATTTCGCCTAAAAATGCTCCGTTCGGCTGTTTTGCCCATTTGTCAATCCAAATATCCAAAAAAATTTAGATGAACCACATTGCGATGATCCCTAACCTCCCTGGCATGCTCTGAATGATTTTTGGCCCACCGTCAGACCCCATACCCACCCCCAAAATCGTGAGATATAACACATCGATTTAGCCCAAAATTGTCCCGTTCGCCGTTTTGCTCGTGTATCCACCCAAATGGCTACGAAAATTTAAATAGATCACACTAGGATGATCCTTAACCTCCCTGGCATATCCTGATTAATTTTTGGCCCACAACATGCCTGGGCCTCGAGCCCACCCCAGAAATCGTAGATTATAGCACACCGATTTATCTCAAAAATGCCCCACTCGCGCCGTTTTACTTCTTTATCCACCCAAATGACCATGAAAATTTAAACGCACCATACTGGGATGATTCCCAACCTCTCTGACATGCCCCAATCAATTTTTGGCCTACAACACATATGAACCCCTGGTCCACCTCTAAAACCATGGGCTATAGCACACCAATTTTGCCAAAAAATTCCTCATTCACGTTGTTTTGCCCGTTTATCCACCCAAATAGCCATGAAAATTTAAATGGACTACACTAGGATGATCCCCAGACTTCCTTGCACTCTTTCATCGATTTTTGGCTCACAGCACGCTCAGACCCCCGGCCTACCAAAAAAATGTGGGCTATAATAGACCGATTTGGCCCAAAAATGCCCTGTTTGAACCATTTTGCCCGTTTGTCCACCCAAATGGACACAAAAATTTAAACAGACCACGTTGGAATGATCCCCAACATACGTGGCATTCCTCGATCGATTTTCGGCACACGACATGACTGGACCCCTGGCCAACCCTAGACACCATAGGCTATAGTACACCTATTTGGTCCAAAAATGCCCCGTTCGTGTCGTTCTATCCGTTTGTCCACCCAAATGGCCATAAAAATTTAAATGGATCACACTGGGATGATCCCTAACCTCCCTAGAATGCCCGATCAATTTTGTCCCTACAGCACGCCCGAACCCTAGGCCCATCCCCAAAATCATGGTCTATAGCACACCAATTTGGCATAAAAATACCCCGTTTGCATCGTTTTGCCCATTTGCCCATCTAAATGGCCAAAAAAAAATTAAATGGATTAGATCACACTGGGATAATCCCCAACCTCCATGGCATACCCCCATTAATTTTTGGCCTACAACATGCTTGAACCCCATCTAGCACATCGATTTTCCCCAAAAATGCTCCGTTGGCACCATTTCGCCCTTTTGTCAACACAAATAGCCACAAAAATTTAAAGGGACCATACTGGGATGATCCCCAACCTCCCTAACACGCCTCGGTTGATTTTATACCTATAGAATGCCTGGACCTCGAGGCCCACCCCCAAAACCGTGGGCACACCGATTTGGCCAAAAAATTCTTCGTTCGCATCATTTCACCTATTTGTCTACCCAAATGGCCACGAAAATTTAAATGGACCAAACAGGGATGGTCCACAACCTCCCTGGATTGCCTTGGTCGATTTTTGGTCCAAAGAATACCCGTACCCCGGGTCCACCCCTTAAATTGTGGGCTATAACACACCGATTTGGCTTGAAAATTCTCCATTTGTGTCGTTTCGCCCATTTGTCCACTCAAATGGCCCCAAAAATTTAAACGGACAACACATGGATGATCCCCAACCTCCCTGGCATGCACCAGTCGATTTTCATCCTGCATCACACTCAGACCCCGTGCCCAACCTCAAAATCATGGGCAATAGCACACCAATTTACCCAAAAATGCCTCTTTTGCGCTATTTTGCCTGTTTGTCCACCCAAATGGCAACGAAAATTTAAATGGACCAAACTGTGATGATCCCCAGCATCTCTATCACACCCAGGTCAAGTTTTGGCCTACAACATTCCTGAACGTTGGCTGATAACGCTCAATCTACAGCTCTCGTGGGAGTGTAAAGCGGTCGTTAGCAAATATAGAACCCAACCTGGGTTGGGTATCGATCCCACAGAGAATAGCTTGGCCAACAAGCAAGAGAAATTACTAGACTTTTAGTGCAAGTCTCGTAGGAAAGGGGGGATTGTAGTATGTAACCAAAACAAGAATGTAAGAACTGAAAATAGCAAAATAAAGAGAGATTGTCACGTGTGTTGTAAACAATGAGAATTGAGGCGTTGGGGTTATGTCCACCTTCTGAGGTATACGTCTCTATTGGCTATGAGTGTGTAGAGTCTTGACATGTAATTGCTTATAGAGAATTGTAGTCGATGGTAAATCCAAGCGTCTCTCGACCTAAACAAGGACTATTTCACTTTAACTCTCTCGAGCTTAAAGTGTGACTAACGGTACGAATTCTCCAAGAAGTTAGTCCAGGTACGGCACTAGCTTTTTAATAGGAAAGGGTGTCCTACTACCTTGACATTATCTCTTTTCCAGACAAATAACTTTTCTCTCGAACAAGTCAGATGTTAGACTGGCGTTGGTCTATGCGTCTTCTTTTCTAGACAAATAACCTTTCTCTCGAACAGGTTAGATGTTAGAATGGCGTGTTCTTGTGTTTGAACCGCAAAGAATGTAGATTTAAGATGAAGAGAATAATGATATAAGCAATATACTTGTCTTGAACTCACAAACTCATAGCTATAGATAGTAACTCATTCGGCTTCCATAACCCCAACTAAGAGATTTAGTTACCCATGAATGCGAAGGATATCACGCTTTGCATGGTGGATGGCGTGAATAGTAGGTGTTTGGCGTGTGGTTTTAGTGATTCCGTAGCAAGTAACGATTCTCTTGTTGTGGAATTTAAGAGTAGAAGAATGAAGAATTGAGAATGGGTTGTAGGAAGATGTCTTAATTGTAAGGAGATGAATGAATTGTCAGAATGTCTCCCCCCCTTCTTTAAAATCTCTAACATGATAGGGTATTTATAATACTCCTATCCTACTCCTACTAAACTAATAAAATAAATAACCAAATCCTAATATACTAATGAAATCCTTGACCCAATTGTACTAGGGTAAGGTTACAAAATTATAATCCAAATAGAATGATGAAACACATAACCTAATTGCACTAGGTTAATGTATTATGGCAAAAATCCAGCTTTGTGTCTGTAAGTCCCAAAGTCTTCAGAAATGCTGTTTTAGCCCGGGACAGATTTTCCATGCAGCAGATTTAGTCCTTTATGCGTCCAGCTCCTTTCCATCTCGTTTGTGAGCTTTCTTTTGCGTCAAGTAAGCCATAAATTGCTGTATTTTGCATCATTTATACCTGAAACTTTCCTAATCACATTTGTTAGCTCATTTACAGGAAAAAGGACTAAAAGTGTACGAAATAGATAATTAGTTCTCGAAACTAGGCTAAAATATGGGCAAAATATATTGATATAGGCGCGTAATTTCGCCTATCATCATTGGCCCCACCCTCGAAACCGTGGGCTATAGCACACCAATTTTGCCTAAAAATGCCTCGTTCACGTCGTTTTGCCCACTTGTCCACCCAAATGGACACAAATATTTAAAAGAATCACACTGGAATGATCACCAACCTTCCTAGCAAGCCTCTATTGATTTTTGGTCCATAAAACACCAGTACCTCAAACTCACTTCCGAAATCGTGGGCTATAGCACACCGATTTGTCTCAAAACTATCCCGTTCATGCCGTTTTACCCGTTTGTTCACCCAAATGGCCACAAAAATGTAAACAAATCATACTTGGATGATCCCCAACCTCCCTGGAATTCCTCTATCGATTATTGGCCTACTGCACGTCAGACCCTAGGCCCACCTCTGAACCGTGGGATATAGCACACCGATTTGGCCTGAAAATGCCCCGTTTGCTTTGTTTTAACCATTTGTCCACCCAAATGGCCACGAAAATTTAAAAGGACCACACTAGGACAGTACCAAATATCCCTAGCTTGCCTTGATTGATTTTTGTCCTACAATATGCCCGGACCACAGGCCCACCCCCAAAATCGTAGGCTATAACACACCGATTTGGCCCAAAAATGCCCATTCACGCCGTTTCTCCACCCAAATGGCTAGAAAAATTTAAATGGACCATACTAGGATGATCCCCAACCTCCCTGGCACGATCCAATCAATTGTTGGCCAACAGTACGCTTGAACCCCGGGCCCACCCATAAAACTGTGGGCTATAGTACATCGTTTTGACCTAAAAGTGCCCCGTTCGCGCCGTTTTGCCTGTTTGTCCACCCAAATGGCCCTAAAAATTTAAACGAATCACACTGTGATGATCCCCAACTTCCCTGGCATGCCCCAGTTAATTTTTAGCCAGCAGCACGCCCAAAACCTAGGCCCACCACTAAAATCGTGGGCTATGGCACACCAATTTGGCATGAAAAAGCCTTGTTTATGTCGTTTTGCCTGTTTGTCCACCTAAATGGCCACGGAAATTTAAATGAACCACACTGGGAGGATCACCAACCTCGCTAGAATGCCTTGATCGATTTTTCTCCACAATAAGCCAAGACCCCGAGATCACCCTAGATATTGTGGGCTATAGCACATCAATTTGGCCCAAAAATGCCTGTTAGCGTCGTTTCACCCGTTTGTCCACCTAATTGGCCACAAAAATTTAAACGGACCATACAGGGATGATCCCCAACTTTCCTGGCACGCCCCTATCGATTTTTGGCCCACAACACGCTCGGAACCTCGGACCACCCCGTAACCGTGGGCAGTAGCACATCAATTTGGCCTGAAAATGCCTCGTTCACACCGTTTTACCCATTTGTCCACCCAAATGTCCACGAAAAAATTTAATGGATCACACTAGGATGATACCCATTTTCCGTAGCATACCTACGTTGATTTTTGGCTTATATCACGCCCGTACCTCAGCCTCACCCCTGAAACCATGGGATATAGCACACCGATTTGGTCCGAAAATGCCCCGTTTATGCTATTTTTCCTGTTTGTCCCCCCAAATGGCCACAAAAATTTAAACGGACCATACTGATATGATCCCCAACCTCCATGGCATGCCTTAATTGATTTTTGACACACAGCACGCCCTAACCCTAGGACCACCCCCAAAATCGTGAGCTGTAGCATACCGATTTGGCCCAAAAATGCCCCATCGCATCGTTTCGCCATTTGTCCACCCAAATTGCCACAAAAATTTAAATGGATCAAATTGGGAAGATCGCCAACCTCTATGGAATATCCCGGTCGATTTTTGGCCCACAACACGCTTGAACCCCGACCCACCCCTGAAATCATGGGCTATAGCACATCGATTTGACCTAAAAATTCTCCGTTCACACTAGGACAATCCCTAACCTGCCTAGCATTCGCCGATAAATTTTTGGCCCGTATAACGCCTGGACCCCGGGCCCTCCCCCGAAACCGTGGGCTATGGAACACCAGTTTAGCCCAAAAATTCTCCGTTCGAACCGTTTTGCCCGTTTGTCCACCCAAATGGTCACAAAAATTTAAATGGACCATACTGGGGTGATCCCCAACCTCCCTGGAATGCCTCGATTGATTTTCAGCCCAAAGAATGCCTAAACTCTAGGCCCACCCCCTATATCGTGGGCTATATCACACCAATTTGGTTTGACAATTCCCGTTCATTCTATTTCTTCCGTTGTCCACCCAAATGGCCATAGAAATTTAAACGAACCACACTGGGATGATCTCAAAACTCCCTAGCACTCCCTGATCGATTTTTGGGCCACAATACTCCCAGACCTCGGGCCCACCCCTGAAATCGTGGCCAATAAATAACAAACTAATTTGGCCCAAAAATTCTCTGTTCGCACCGTTTCACTCTTTTGTCCACCCAAATTGCCAAGAAAACTAAAATGGACCACACTGGGATGATCCTCAACCTCCGTGGCATGCCCCAATTAATTTTTAGCCCACAACACGCCTAAAAATACCCTATTCGCGCCGTTTCACCCGTTTGTTCATTCAAATGTCCATGAAAATTTAAAAACACCACACTGGGATGATCCTCAACCTCCCCAGCATTCCCTGGTAGATTTTCAGCGCACAGCACGATCGGACCCCGAGCCCACCCCCGAAACCATAGGCTATAGCACACAGAATAAGCCCAAAAATTCCCCGTTTGCATCGTTTCACCTGTTTGTCCACCTAAATGGCCACAAAAATTTAAACGGACCATACTAGGATAATCGCCAACCTATTTTTCAAGCCCCCATCGATTTTTGAAATACATCATGCCCGAACCCCGGGTCCACCCCCAAAACCGTGGGCTATAGCCCATCAATTTGGCCTGAAAATGCCACGTTTGGGTTGTTTCACTCATTTGTCCTCCCAAATGGCCACAAAAATTTAAAAGGACCACACTGGAATGATCCCCAACCTTCCTGAAATTCCCCAAAAATTTTTTATCCCACAGCACGACTGGACCTCGAGCCTAGTCCCGTAGCCGTGTACTATAGCACTCCACAGATTAAGCCCCGTGGGCAATAGCACATTAATTTGGCCCGAAAATGCAAAATTATGGGCTATAGCACTAAGACTGTGATGATCCTTAACCTCTTTGCCACGCCTCGATCGATTTTTGTCCCACAGCACGCCCGAGCCCCGGGCCCACCCTAGAAATCATAGGCTATAGCATACCTATTTGGCCGAAAAATGCCCTGTTCATGTAGATTTGCTCATTTATCCACCCAAATGGCCATGAAAATTTAAACGAACCATGCTGGGATGATCCCCACCTCCTTGGCATAGCCCGATCAATTTTTAACCCACAACACGCCTGTAACCCAAGCCCACCCTCTAAATCGTGGGCCATAGCACATCAATTTGGCTCGAGAATGCACCATTCACGCCATTTCTCTCGTTTGTCCGCCCAAATGGCCAGAAAAATTTAAACAGACCATACTGGGATGATCCCCAACCTCCCTAGCATGCCCTAATCGATTTTTTGCCCACAGCACGCCTGGACCCTAGGTGCACCCCTAAAACTGTGGGCTATAGCACACCAATTTAACCCAAAAATGCTCCATTTGCACCGTTTTGCCTGATTTTCCACCTAAATGTCCACAAAAGTTTAAAAGGACCATACTGGGATGATCCTCAACCTCCCTGTCACGTCTCGATTAATTTTTGGACCACAACACGCCTGTACCCTGATTTAACCCCCAAAATCGTGATTTATAGTACACCGATTTCGCCTAAAAATGCCTCATTCGGCCGTTTTGCCCGTTTATCAACCCAAATATCCATGAAAATTTAAACGAACCATACTACGATAATCCTCAACCTCCCTGGTATGCCCCGGATGATTTTCAGCCCACAGCACGCCAGACCCCAGAAATACCCCCAAAATCATGAGATAGAACACATCGATTTAGCCCGAAATTGCCCCGTTCGCCGTTTTGCTTGTTTGTCCACCCAAATGGCTACAAAAATTTAAATAGACCACACTAGGACGGTCCTTAACCTCCCTGGCACATCCTGATTAATTTTTGGCCCATAGCATGCCTGGGCCTCGGGCCCACCCCAGAAATCATAGATTGCACACCGATTTGTCCCAAAAATGCCCCACTCACGCTGTTTTGCTCATTTTTCCACTCAAATGACCATGAAAATTTAAACGGACCACAATGGGATGATTCCCAACCTCTATGACATTCCCCGGTCGATTTTTGGATCACAACACAAATGAACCCCTGGTCCACCTCTAAAACCGTGGGCTATAGCATACCAATTTTATCTAAAAATGCCTCGTTCATGTTGTTTCGCCCGTTTATCCACCCAAATAGCCATGAAAATTTAAACGGACCACACTGGGATAATCCCCAGCCTCCTTGATTTTTGGCTCGCAGCATGCTCAGAACCTAGGTCCACCCAAAAAATGTGGGCTATAATGAACCGATTTGGCCTGAAAATGCCCCGTTTGAACCGTTTTGCCCGTTTGTCCACCCAAATGACCACAAAAATTTAAACAGACCACGCTTGAATGATCCCCAATATACCTGGCATGCCTTGATCGATTTTTGGCATACAACATGACTGAAGCCCTGGCCAACCCTAGACACCGTAGGCTATAGCACACCTATTTGGTTCGAAAATGTCCCGTTCGTGCCGTTCTTCCCGTTTGTCCGCCCAAATGGCCATAAAAATTTAAATAGACCACAATGGGATGATCCCTAACCTCCCTAGAATGCCCGATCAATTTTGGGCCTACAGCACGCCCGAATCCTAGGCCCACCCCCAAAATCGTGGTCTATAGTACGCCGATTTGGCATAAAAATGCCCCGTTTGCGTCGCTTTGCCCATTTGTCCACCAAAATGGCCAAAAAAATTTAAACGGATCAGATGACATTGGGATAATCCCCAACCTCATGGCATGACCCTGTCTATTTTTGGCCCACAACATGCTTGAACCCCATCCCCACCCCTGAAACCGTGGGCTATAGCACATCGATTTTGCCCCAAAATGCTTTGTTGGCACCATTTCGCCCTTTTGTCCACCCAAATGGCCACAAAAATTTAAACGGACAATACTGAGATGATGCTCAACCCCCCTCGCATACCTCGATTGATTTTATACCCATATAACGTATGGACCTCGGGGCCCACCCCAGAAACCATGGGCTATAGCACACCAATTTGGCCTGAAAATTCTCTGTTCGCATCATTTTGCCTGTTTGTCCACCCAAATGGCCACAAAAATTTAAATGAACCACACAGGGATGGTATGCAACCTCCATGGAATGCCTTGGTCAATTTTTGTCCCAAAGCATTCCCGTACCCCGGGTCTACCCTTTAAATCGTGGGCTATAACATACCGATTTGGCTCAAAAATGCCCCATTTTTGCCGTTTCGCCCGTTTGTCCACGCAAATGGCCCCGAAAATTTAAACGGACCATACTTGGATGATCCCCAACCTCCTTGGCATGCACCAGTCAATTTTTATCCCGTATCACTCTCAGACCCCGTGCCTAACCTCAAAATCATGGGCAACAGCACACTTATTTACCCGAAAATGCATCGTTTATGCTATTTTGCCTATTTGTGTACCCAAATGTCAACAAAAATTTAAATGGACCACACTATGACAATCCCCAGCCTCTCTAGCACACCCAGGTCAATTTTTTTCCTACAACATCCTTGAATGCTGGCCCCACCCCTGAAACCGTGGGCTATAGCACATCGATTTTGCCCAAAAATGTCTCGTTCACGTCGTTTCGCCCACTTGTCCACCCAAATGGACACGAATATTTAAGCGAACCACACTGGGATGATCATCAACCTCCCTAGCAAGCCCCGATTGACATTTGGTCCATAGCACACCAGGACCTCAAACTCACCCCCGAAATCGTTGACTATAGCACACCGATTTGTCTCAAAAATGTCCCGTTCATGCCGTATTACCCATTTGTTCACCCAAATGGCCACAAAAATTTAAACAAACTATATTGGGATGATCCCCAACCTCCCTGGAATGGCCCTATTGATTATTGGCCAACTGCACGCCAGACCCTAGGCCCACCACTGAACCATGGGATATAGCACACCGATTTGGCCTGAAAATGCCCCATTCGCTTTATTTTGATTGTTTGTCCACCCTAATGGTCACAAAAATTTAAAAGGACCACACTAGGACAATCCCAAATATCTATGGCTTGCCTCAATTGATTTTTTTCCCATAGTACGCCCGGACCTCAGGCCCACCCCCAAAACCGTGGGCTATAGCACACCAATTTGGCCCGAAAATGCCCATTCGCATCGTATCTCCCCCCAAATGGCTACAAAAATTTAAACGGACCATAATGGGATATCTACAACCTCCCTGGCATGACCCAATCAATTGTTGGCCAACAATACGCTCGAACCCCGGGCACACCCATAAAACTATGGCTATAGCACATCGATTTGACCCAAAAATGCCTTATTCACGCCGTTTTGCCCATTTGTCCACCCAAATGGCCTTAAAAATTTAAATGAATCACACTGTAATGATCCCCAACTCCCCTGGCATGCCCCAGTTAATTTTTAGCCAGCATCACGCTTGAACCCCAAGCCCACCCCTAAAATCGTGGGCTATGACACACCGATTTGGCTTGAAAAAGCCTTGTTCATGTCGTTTTACCTGTTAGTCCACCCAAATGGCCACGGAAATTTAAATGAACCACACTGAGATGATCACCAACCTTGCTAGCATACCTCGATCAATTTTTAGCCACAACAAGCCAAGACCCTGGGATCACCCCAGAAATCATGGACTATAGCACATCGATTTGACCCGAAAATGCCTCGTTAGCGCCGTTTCGCCCGTTTGTCCACCCAAATGGCCACAATAATTTAAACGGACCATATAGGGATGATCCCCAACCTCCCTGGCATGCCCCTATTGATTTTTGTCCCACAACACGCCTGAAACCTTGGACCACCCCATAACCGTGGGCTTTAGCACACCGATTTGGTCTTAAAATGCCTCGTTTGCACCATTTTGCCCATTTATCCACCCAAATATCCACAAAAAATTTAATAGATCACACTAGGATGATACCCAATGTCCCTAGCATAACTAGGTCAATTTTCAGCTTATATCATGCCCGTACCTCAGCCCCACCCCTGAAACCATGGGATATAGCACATCGATTTGGTCCGAAAATGCCCTGTTTATGCTATTTTTCTCTTTTGTACTCCCAAATGGCCATGAAAATTTAAACGAACCACACTGAGATGATCCCCAACCTTCATGGCATGCCTTGGTTGATTGTTGACACACAGCACGCTCGAACCCTGGGACCACCCCCAAAATCGTGAGCTATAGCACACCGATTTGGCCTAAAAATGCCCCATCGCATCGTTTTGTCATTTGTCCACCCAAATTGCCACAAAAATTTAAAAGGATCACACTGGGTAGATATCCAACCTCCCTGAAATGTCTCGGTAGATTTTTCGCCCACAGCACGCTTGAACCCTGACCCACCTCTGAAACCGTGGGCCATAGCACATCAGTTTGACCTAAAAATTCCCCGTTCACACTGGGACTATCCCTAACCTTCCTAGCATTCCCCGATCAATTTTTGGCCCGCATAACGCCCGGACCCCGAGCCCTCCCCCAAAACTGTGGGCTATGGAACACCAATTTGGCCTAAAAATTCTCCGTTCGCACCGTTTTGCCCTTTTGTCCACCCAAATAGCCACGAAAATCTATATGGACCATACTGGGGTGATCCTAACCTCCCTAAAATGCCTCGATCAATTTTTGGCCCACAGCATTCCCAGACCCTAGGCCCACCCCCTATACCATCGGCTATAGCACACCAATTTGGCTAGATAATTCTCGTTCATTCTATTTCTCTCGTTGCCCACCCAAATGGCCACAGAAATTTAAACGGACCACACTAGGATGATCTCAAAACTCCCTGGCACTCCCTGATCAATTTTTGGGCCACAACACTCCCAAACCTCGAGCCCACCCCCAAAATCATGGGCAATAAATAACAAACCAATTTGGCCCAAAAATTCTCTGTTCGTACCGTTTCACCCGTTTGTCCACCCAACTTGCCAAGAAAACTAAAACGGACCATACTGGGATGATCCTCAACCTCCTTGGCACGCCCCGATTAATTTTTAGCATACAACACGCTTGAACGCTGGCCCCACCCCCAAAACCCTATGCTATAGCTCACTAATTTAGCCTAAAAATACCCCGTTCACGCCGTTTCACCTGTTTGTTCATCCAAATGACAATAAAAATTTTAAAAGACCACACTGGGATGATCCCCAACCTCCTTATCATGTCGGTAGATTTTTGGCCCACAGCACGATCGGACCCCGAGCCCACCCCCGAAACCATAGGTTGTAGCACACAGAATAAGCCCAAAAATTCTCCGTTCGCATTGTTTCACCCGTTTGTCCACCCAAATGGCCAAAAAAATTTAAACAAACCATACTAGGACAATCACCAACCTATTTGGCAAGCCCCCATCGATTTTCAAAATACATCATGCCCGAACCCCGGGTCCACCCCCAAAATCGTAGGCTATAGCCCATCGATTTGGCCTGAAAATGCCACGTTCCCGCTGGTTTGCTCGTTTGTCCTCCCAAATGGCCACGAAAATTTAAATGGACCACACTGGAATGATCCTCAACCTCCCTAAAATGCCCCGATCAATTTTTATCCCACAGCACAACTGGACCTTGGGCTCACTCCAGAAGCTGTGTACTATAGCACACCACAGATTAAGCCCAAAAATTTCCTATTTGTCCTATTTCGCCCATTTATCCTCCGAAATAGCTACAAAATTTAAACGGACCACACTAGTACGATCCCCAACCTCCCTGGAATGACCTGGTTGATTTTCAGAATATAGCACGCCTAAACCCTGTGACCACCCTAAAGCCAAGGCTATAGAACACCGATTTATCTCGAAAATGCCTCGTTCTCGCTGTTTTGCCAGTTTTTCCATACAAATGGCCACAAAAATTCAAACAAACCATACTGGAATGATCCCCAACCTCCCTGGCATGCCTCGTTCAATCCCACAGCATGCCCGAATCCCAGGATCACCCCCAAAATCATAGGCTATAGCATACCGATTTAGCCCAAGAATACCCCATTCGTGCTGTTTTGCTCGTTTGTCCAACTAAATGGTCATGAAAATTTAAACGAACCATACTGGGACAATTCCCAAACTCCTTGGCATGCCCTAGTCAATTTTTGGTCTGCAGCACTCTCGAACCCCGGGCCCACCCCTAAAACCGTGGGGTATAGCACACCGATTCAGCTTGAAAAAGCCCCGTTCGCTCCGTTTTGCCTATTTGTCCACCCAAATGGTCATAAATATTTAAACAGACCATACTGGGATGATCACCAACCTTCCTGGCATGCACCGATAGACTTTTGGCCAACAGCACGTCCCGAACCCCGAGATCACCCCCAAAATTGTGGGCCATAATACACTGATTTGGCCAAAAAATACCCCGTTAGGTTGTTTCACTATTTGTCCACCCAAATGGCCACAAAAATTTAAACGGACCACACTGGGACAATCCTAGATTTTTGGCCCATAGCACGTCCGAACTCGGGCCCACACCCAAAATTGTGGGCTATAGCACACCGATTTAGCCTGAAGATGCCATGTTCGCACCGTTTCACCTGTTTGTCAACCCAAATAGCCATAAAAATTTAAAAGGACCACACTGGGATGATCCCTAACCTCCATGGCACACCTCAGTTAATATTCAGACCTCAGCACGTCCAAACCCCCAGACCACACTTTAACCGTGGGATTTAGCACACTGATTTGGCCCGAAAATGTCACGTTCACACTCTTTTGCTCGTTTATCCTCCCAAATGGCCACAAAAATTTAAAAGAATCACACTGGGATGATACCCAATGTCCCTAGCATGCCTAGGGCTATTTTCGGCTTATATCACGCCCGTACCTAGGTCCCACCCCCAAAACCATAAGATATTGCACACCTATTTGGTATGAAAATGCCCTATTTGCATCGTTTTGCCCGTTTGTCCTCCCAAATGGCCACAAAAATTTAAAAAGACCACACTGAGATGATCCCCAACCTCCATGGCATGCCTCAGTCGATTTTTGACACACAGCACGCCCGAGCCCTGGGACCACCCCCAAAATAGTGAGCTATAGCACACCGATTTGGCCCGAATATGCCCCGTTAGCACCGTTTCACCGATTTGTCCACCCAAATAGCCATGAAAATATAAACGGACCACACCAGGACAATCCCCAATCTCCCGGTATACCTCAGTCAATTATTTGCCCACACCACTCTCGGACCTCGAGCTCACCACCAAAACTGTGGGCTATAGCACATCGATTTGGCCCGAAAAATGCCTCTTTTACACCGTTTTTCCCATTTGTCCACACAACTTGCCACGAATATTTAAACAGACCACAATGGGATGATCCCCAACCTCCCTAGAATTCCCCATTCCTTTTTAGGCCCAAAGAACACCCAAAACCCGACCCCACCCCTAAAACCTTAGGCTATAGTACACCAATTTAGCCGTAAAATGCACCATTTTCACCGTTTTGCCTCTTTGTCCACCCAAATGGCCGCAAAAATTTAAACAGACCATACTGGGATGATCCCTAACCTCCTTGGCATGTCTTGGTTGGTTTTTAGCCCACAATACGCCCGGACCCAGAGCCCACCCCCGAAATCATGGGCTATAGAAAACTGATTTGGATCGAAAATGCCCCGTTCACGTCGTTTTTCCCGTTGGTCCATGCAAATGGCCAAGAAAATTTAAATGGACCACACTAGGACGATTCCAACCTCCCTGG
This sequence comes from Capsicum annuum, assembly GCF_002878395.1. Classification (NCBI taxonomy): domain Eukaryota; kingdom Viridiplantae; phylum Streptophyta; class Magnoliopsida; order Solanales; family Solanaceae; genus Capsicum; species Capsicum annuum. The sequence goes on from NW_025889519.1 coordinate 33,267, forward strand.
AATACCCCATCAATTTTCGACCTACAATATGCCCGTACCCTGGGCCCACCCCTAATATCGTGGTCTACAACATACCGATTTGACCCGAAAAATCCCCATTTGTGTTGTTTTGCCCGTTTCTCCACCCAAATGGCCATAAAAATTTAAATGGACCACACTGGGATGATCTCCAACCTACCTGGCACACCCCAATCAATTTTAAGCCTATAGCACGCCCAGACCTTGGGTTCACTCCCAAAATTGTAGGCTATAGCACACCGATTTAGCTCGAAAATTCCCCGTTTGTGCAGTTTCGCTCATTCGCCTACCCAAATGGCCACAAAATATAAACGGACCATGCTGGGATGATCCTTAACCTTCCTGGCATGTATTGATTGATTTCGGGTCTACAACACACCTGAACCCAGGGTCCACCCCTAAAATCGTAGGCTATAGAAAATTGATTTGGCCTAAAAATGCCCCGTTCACGCCGCTTCAGCATTTGTCCACCCAAATGGCCAAGAAAATTTAAATTAACCACATTGGGATGATTCCCAACCTCCCTGGCATGCCCTTGTAAATTTTCGGCCCACAGCACGCCTTAACCACGGGCTCACCCTCAAAATCATGGGCAATAGCACACCATTTGGCCCAAAAATTCCCCGTTCATGCTGTTTCACCCATTTGTCTCCCCCCCAAAATGGCCATCAAAGTTTAAACGGACCACACCGGGATGA
>NW_025889520.1:0-1372 GCF_002878395.1 Capsicum annuum
TTATGTCATGTCTAATTAATTATTATAAGTTATTTATGTATTAGAAATTTAATAATATATAATAAAAAAAGTAAAATAAATATTAATGATATGTCTACTTCAGTTGCTTCACCCATAATGTGACTATATCTCCCATAGTCAATTATTATAAGTCATCTAAATACTAAAAAATTAGTATTAAAAAATTATTATAAAGTCATCTAAGTATTAAAAAATTAATAATATTTAATATTAAATTTACCTGACATTTTCTATAAGGCCCATTTAATTTTTTTCGCGCAAGTAATTTTGTATAGTAATTTTGTTATATCACTTCTATTTATATATGTCTGCTTCGTTGTTTCAATCGTGATTTTACTAATTCACATTTAATTAATTATTATGACCATTTACGTATTTTGTCAATTAATAATATTTAATAAAAAAAAGGTAAAATAGATATAAAATGATAAATTAACTCTTAGTGTTTTAAATTAATTTAACGTCTTATACATGGTCCACTTCAAAAAAAATTCACAAGTATTTTTTATAGTAATTTTGTTACATTACTTCTAATTAGTTGTTGTGATTCATTAATACATGTTTGCTTTGCTGCTTCAATCGTAACTTTACTATATCACCCATAATTAATTATTATAGTTATCTAAACATATGTTTTATTCGATTTTTTAACCTCTCACTTTAGATTTATAGCCATTAGATTTGAGTTCAAATCGTCACTAGAAATCACAACTAGTTAAAAGATTATGAAATCGTAACATGATGAACTATCGAACTGTTTCGCTAGTGAAAGTATTTTCTAAAAAAAATAATATTGGTTGATTTATACTAGACATATATTCTGTCCGATTCTTGTTTATCTCTTACTTCATATAGCATAAAAAGAAAAATTGTCCAAAAATATTTATAGTTATCTTCCTTTTTTTATTTTAACCCTATTATACCATGTTCTTTTTTATTTATTTATTTATTATTACTAGAATAGTGTACGTACGTTGCACGTGTATCATAAATTTTGTATGTAATTAAAAAGAAGATGACATATCTCTCCTATAATAGGAAAAAATATTAGAGAATATTTTGTTATTAATAAGAAACATCAAACAAAATATAAAATCATTCCCAAAGCATTTATCAAAAATTTATTACTCATTTTAGTTCATTCTATTTTATTTTGTCTTATAAATTGAAATAAATCATATTAATCTCTAAATAGTATTTAGCTATTATACTTATTTTCAAAATTTTATAAACATTTTGTTTGTAATGGAGAACCATTTCTTTTCTCATAATAGTATTTAGCTATTATCTTATTTCCAAAATTTTATAAACATTTTTGTTTTTATTAGAAAGACATATGCTAAGGCTTGAA
>NW_025889521.1:0-1488 GCF_002878395.1 Capsicum annuum
CCCGTCTAATTTTTCATAGCCGTTTAGGTGGACATATATGCGAAACGATGCAAACGGGGCATTTTTAGGCCAAATCGGTGTATATAGCCCACGGTTTCGAGGGTGGGCCCAAGGTTCGGGCATGCTGTGGGTCAATAATTGGCTGAGGTGTGCCACGGATGTTCAGGATCATCCTAGTGTGGTCCGTTTAATTTTTCGTAGCCATTTGGGTGGACAAACGAGCAAAACAGCACGTACGGGGCATTTTCAAGCCAAATCGGTGTGCTATAGCCCACGGTTTTGGGGGTTGGCCCGGGCGTGCTGTAGGCTAAAAATTAACTGAGGAATTCCAGAGAGGTTGGGGATCATCCCAGTATGGTTCGTTTAATTTTTTGTGGCCATTTGGTTTGACAAACGGGTGAAATGGCGTGAACGGGGCATTTTTTGACCAAATCGGTGTGCTATAGCCCATGGTTTTGGGGTGGAGCCGGGGTTCGGTGTGTAGTGGGCCACAAAATAGCCAGGACATGCTAGGGAGGTTAGGATCATTCCAGTGTGGTCCGTTTAATTTTTTTGGTCATTTTTCTGGACAAACAGGCGAAACAGTGCGAATGGGGCATTTTCAAGCCAAATTGGTATGCTACGGTTTTGGGGTGGGCCCGGGGTCAAGGCGAGCTGGGGGCTAATAATCAACCAGGGCGTGCCTGGGAGGTTGGGGATCATCCCAGTGTGGTTCTTTTAATTTTTTGTGGCTATTTGGGTGGATAAACAGGCGAAACAGCATGAACGGGGCATTTTCGGGCTATATCGATATGCTATAGCCCACGATTATTAGGGTGGGCCCGGGGTTCGGGCTTTCTGTGGGACAAAAACCAGTCAGACCATGTCAGAGAGGTTAGGATTCATCCAAGTGTGGTTCATTTAATTTTTTTAGCCATTTGGGTGGACACAAGGACGAAACAGCAGAAACGGGGAATATTTTGAGGTAAATTAGTGTGCTATAGCCCAAGGTTTTGAGGTAAATTAGTGTGCTATAGCCCAAGGTAGGCCAAAAATTGACTGGGGCATGCCAGGGGAGGTTGGGGATCATTCCAGTATGGTCCGTTTAATTTTTTGTGGCCATTTGGGTGGATAAATGAGCAAAACAGCCCGAACGAGGTATTTTTGGGCTAAATCGGTGTGTTATAGCCCACAGTTTTGGAGTGGACTTGAGGTCCAGGTGTTCTGTGTGCCATAAATTGGTCGGGGCATGCTAGGGAGGTTAGAAATAGTCCCAGTATGGTTTGTTTAATTTTTCGTTGCCATTTGGGAGGACAAACAGGCGAAACGATGCGAATGGGGCATTTTAGGGCCAAATTGGTGTGTTATAGCAACAGTTTTGGGGGTGGGCCTATGTCTGGGCCTGCTGTGGGCAAAAATATGGCTGGGAAGTGCCAGGGAGGTTTGGGATCATCCAAGTGAGGTTCGTTTAATTTTTTGTGGCTATTTGGGTAGACAAACGGGAAAAAC
>NW_025889522.1:0-1507 GCF_002878395.1 Capsicum annuum
CTGTGGGAATACACTGGGTTTGTTGTTGTTGTTGTTGTCTAAAAGTCTAAAACAAATTCATCATGTGAAAAACGAGCTTACATTTTATTTTTAGTCCCTCACTTGGGTCCCCCCTTATTACACCCCACAAGTACCCTTCCTCTCTTGCCTCAATTATTCAATTTAGAAACCACTCTATTAGGAAGTCTTTGTCTTCTCGTGGGATGAAAAGTAAAAACTTTATGGTAATAGTAGCTAACTTTGTTGTACCAATTACAAGTAAGAACACTAGCAAAAGAGAGAGGGAGAAAACTCACAGATCATTCTTGTTTGCAATTTACTCAGCATTCAACAGGTAAAATAAAGTTCTTGCTATTTGAAGATGGAAACATTTATATTCTCAAAATACTTAAAATCATTTTTGTGGTTCCTTTGTTTTATTTTGTAGGTTTCAGAAATGGAGATTGGCTTAGCAGTTGGTGGTGCATTTCTGTCTTCAGCTTTGAATGTTCTCTTTGATAGGCTTGCTCCTCATGGTGATCTGCTCAATATGTTTCAGAAGAATAAGAATGATGTTCGACTCTTAAAGAAGCTGAAAATGACTTTGGTTGGCCTTCAGGTTGTGTTAAGTGATGCAGAGAATAAACAGGCATCAAATCAACACGTGAGCCAGTGGTTTAATGAACTTCGAGGTGCTGTGGATGGCGCTGAAAACTTAATGGAACTAGTCAATTATGAGGCTTTGAGGCTTAAGGTGGAAGGTCGGCATCAAAATCTTGCAGAAACAAGCAACCAGCAAGTAAGTGACCTCAAACTGAACTTGAGTGATGATTATTTTCTCAACATAAAGGAGAAGTTGGAAGAAACCATTGAAACATTGGAGGATTTGCAAAAGCAAATCGGTGACCTCGGCTTACAGAAGCATTTAGATTTGGGTAAGAAACTAGAAACTAGAACACCTTCAACTTCTTTGGTCGATGAATCTAAAATCCTTGGTAGAATGATTGAAAAAGAGCGATTGATTGACCGTTTATTGTCAAGTGATTCAAATGGAGAAAATCTGACTGTTGTCCCTATTGTTGGAATGGGGGGCGTGGGCAAGACAACACTTGCTAAAATTGTTTACAACGATCAGAAGGTGAAAGATCATTTTGGCTTAAAAGCTTGGTTTTGTGTTTCTGAGGCATATGATGCTTTCAGAATAACAAAAGGGTTACTACAAGAAGTTGGATCATTTGACTTAAAGGATGACAACAATCTTAATCAGCTACAGGTAAAATTGAAGGAAAGCCTAAAGGGAAAAAGATTTCTTGTTGTCCTTGATGACGTGTGGAATGATGACTCTAATGAGTGGGATGACTTGCGAAATCTTTTTGTAGAAGGAGCTATGGGAAGTAAGATCATTGTAACTACACGTAAGGAGAATGTTGCCGGGATGATGGATAGTGGGGCAATCAACGTGGGGACTCTGTCTGATGAAGCCTCTTGGGCTTTATTCAAACAGCATTCATTAAAAAACAGGGATCCC
>NW_025889523.1:0-5803 GCF_002878395.1 Capsicum annuum
TGGACAAATCCCCCACCTCCCTGGCACATTTCTGTCAATTTCATCCCACAGTACCCTCGGAACCCAAGCCTACCCCCAAAATCGTGGGTAATAGTACACCGATTTGTCCCAAAAATAACCCGTTCGCACCGTTTCGCCCGTTTGTCCACCCAAATAACCACAAAAAATTAAACGCACCATACTGGGATGATCCCTAACCTCCCTGGCATGCCTCAGTTGATTTTTGGCCCACTACACGCCTGGACCCTAGGCCCATCCCCAAAAATCGTGGGCTATAATATATCGATTGGGCTCAAAAATACCCCGTTCACGCTGTTTTTTCTGTTTGTCCATCTAAATGGCCACAAAAAATTAAACGGACCATACTGGAATGATCATCAAATTCCTTGACATGCCCCGATCAATTTTTGGCACACAGCACGTTCAGACGCTGGGCTCACCCCAGAAACCATGGGCTATGGCACACCGAATTGGCCTGAAATTTCCCCTTTTGCGCTGTTTGTCCCATTTGTCCCCCCAAATGCAAAAAAAAATTAAACGGACCACATTGGGATGATTTTCAACCTCATTGACACGCCCCGGTCGATTTTCATCGAACAGCACACCTGGACGCCGGGCCCACCCCTAAAATCATAGGCTATGGCACACCGATTTGGCTCGAAAATTCCTCATTCACGTCTTTTCGTTTGTTTGTTCATACAAATAGCCTTGAAAAATAAAATGGAACACGCTAGGATGATCCCCAACCTCCCTAGTATGCCCCGTTGGATTTTCGGTCCCCAACCCCCAAAACCATGGGCTATAGCACACTGATTTGGCTCGAAAATGCCCCGTTCATGCAGTTTTGCTAGTTTCTCCTCCCTAATAGCCACAAAAAATTAAACGGACCACACTGAAATTAACACCAACCTCCCTGGCATTCCTCGGTCGATTTTAGACCCACAACATGCTCGGACCTTGGGTCCACAACCAAAATCGTGGGCTATGGCATACCGATTTGGATCGAAGATGCCCCATTTGCCACGTTTCTCCCGTTTGTCTACCCAAATGGCCACAAAAAATTAAACAGACCATATTGGGATAATCCCCAACCTCCCTGGCATACCCCGGTTGATTTTCAACCCATAAAATACTCCAACACCAGGCCCACCCCCAAAACCGTGGGCTATGAAACACAAATTGCCCCGTTAGCGACGTTTTGCCTGTTCGTCCAACCCAAATGACCACGAAAAATTAAACAGACCACACTGGGAGGATCCCCAATCTCCCTGGCACACCTCGGTTAATTTTTGGCCTACAGCACGCCCGGACCATGGGCCCACCCCTAAATTCATGGGCTATGGCACACCGATTTGGCTCGAAAATGCCCTGTTTCCACTGTTTCGCCCGTTTGTCCACCCAAATAGCCACAGAAAATTAAATGGACCATAGTGACTCAATCCCAATCTCCCTGGAATGTCCCGATCTATTTTTGGCCCACAGCACGCCTGGAACCTAGGTCCACTCACTCAATCATGGGCTATAGCACACCGATTTATCTCGAAAATGCCCTGTTCGCACCGTTTCACTCGTGTGTCGACCCATATGGCCTCGAAAAATTAAACGGACCATACTGGGACAATATCCAACCTCCCTGGCATGGCCTGATCGATTTTTAGACCACAGCACACTCGGACCCTAGATCCACCCCCAAAACCGTAGGCTATGGCACACCGATTTGACTTGAAAATTCTCCATTCGCGCTGTTTCGCCCATTTGACTACCAAATGGCCACGAAAAATAAGTTGGACCATACTGGGATGATCCCCAACCTCCCTATCATGCCCTGATTAATTTTTGGCCTATAGCACGCCCGGACCCCGGTCCCACCCCTGAAACCGTGGGCCATGACACACCAATTTAGACTAAAAATGACTCGTTCGTACTCTTTCACCCGTTTATCCTCCCAAATGGCCACAAAATAATTAAACGAACCATACTGGGATGATTTCCAACCTCCCTCACACTCCCCGATCAATTTTTGTCCCATAGCATGCCCGGACCCCAAGCCCACCCCCGAAACAATGGGCTATAGCACATCGATTGGGCTCAAAAATGCCTGTTCACGCCGTTACATCCGTTTGACCACCTAAATGGCCACGATAAATTAAACAGACCACACTGAGATGATCCGCAACCTCCCTGGCATGCCCCGATTGATTTAGACCCAGAGCCCACCCCCGAAACCGTGGGCTATAGCACACCAATTTTGCCCGAAAATGCCCCGTTCGCACCGTATTGCCTGTTGTCCACTCAAATGGAGACGATAAAATTCACACTGGGACGATCCCCAACTTCCCTATCATGCCCCAATCAATTTAGACCCCTGGCCCACCCATGAAACCATGGGCTATAGCACACTAATTTTACCCGAAAATGCCCCATTCGCCCCGTTTCGCCCATTTGTCTATCCAAATGGCCAAAAAAAATTAAATGGACCACACTGGGACGATCCCCAACCTTTCTGGCATACCTCAATCAATTTTCAGCCTACAATATGCTTGGACCCCAGGCCCACCCCCGCAACCGTCGGCTATAGCACACCGATTTGACCTGAAAATGTCCCATTCGCATCGTTTCACCCATTTGTCCACCCAAATGGCCACGAAAAATTATACTGACCACACCGAGATGATCTCCAACCTCCCTGGCATGCCCTAGTCAACTTTTGGAACACAGCACACCCGAACCCTAGGACTACCCTAAAAATCATAGGGAATAGCACTCTAATTTGGCCCAAAAATGCCCCGTTCGTGTTGTTTTATCCGTTTGTCTACCCAAATAGCCATAAAAAATTAAACGGACCATATTGGGACGATCCCCAAACTCCCTAGGAAGGGCCAGTTGATTTTTGGCTAACTGCACGCCCAGACCTTGGGATCACCCCCAAACCTGTTGGCTATAGCACACCGATTTGGCTCGAAGATGCCCCGTTCGCCCCGTTTCTCTGATTTGTCCACCCGAATGGCCACAAAAAATTAAACAGACCACATTGGGATGATCCCCAACCTCCCTGGCACACCCTGATCAATTTTTAGCATACAGTACATTCGGACCTCAGGCTTACCCCTGAAACCATGGGCTATGGCACACCGAATGTGCATAAAAATACCCCGTTCGCGCCGTTTCACCCGTTTGTCAACCCAAATGGCCAAAAAAATTAAACGCGCCACTCTGGAATGATTCCCAACTTCCTTGTCATGCCCCGATCGATTTTCAGCCAACAGCATGCCTGGACCCCGGGCCCACCCCCAAAACCATGGGCTAGCACACCAATTAGGCCAAAAAATGCACCGTTCATGCCGTTTCGCGCATTTGTTCAACTAAATAGCCACAAAAAATTAAATGGACCACACTAAGATGATCCATAAACTTCCTGGCATGCCTCGATTGATTTTTGACGCACAGCACGCCCAGACCCCAGGTCCACCCCTAAAACCATAGGCTATGGCACACTGATTTGGCCCAAAAATGCCCCATTCATGTTGTTTTACCGGTTTGTCCAGCCAACTGGCCACAAAAAATAAAACAGACCACATTGGGATGATCCCCAAACTCCCTAGCATGGCCAGGTCGATTTTCGGCCCACAGCACTCCCAGCCTTGATCCCACCCCTAAAATCGTGGGCTATAGCACACCTATTTGCCCGAAAATGGCACACTAATTTAGTTTGAAAATGCCCCGTTTGTGCTGTTTCGCCCGTTTGTCCACTCAAATCGCCACAGAAAATTAAACGGACCACACTGAGACGATCCCCAATGTCCCTGCCATGCCCTAGTCAATTTTTGGCCCCTAGCACACTCGGACCCCTGACCCACCATCAAAATTTTAGGCTATGGCACACAGATTTGGCCTAAAAATGCCCCGTTCACTCCATTTTTCCTATTTGTTCACCCAAATAGCCACGAAAAATTAAACTAACCACACAGGGATGATCCCCAACCTCCCAAGCATGCCTCGATCGATTTTCAACACACAATATGCCTAGACCCTGAGCCTACATCTAAAATCATGGGCTATGGCACACCGATTAGGCTCGAAAATGTCCCGTTCGTGCCGTTTCGCCCGTTTGTCCACCTAAATATCCACAAAAAATTAAAAGAACCACAGTGGGACCATTCCTAGAATCCCTGGCATGCTCTGATCGATTTTTATCCTACATCACTCCCGAACCCGGAGCCCACCCCTAAAACCATGGGCTAGGGCACACTGATTTAGCCTAAAAATGCCTTGTTTTCTTCGTTTGCCCGTTCGTCCACCCAAATAGCCATAAAAAATTAAACGGCCCATAATGGGATGATGTCCAACCTCCCTGGCATGCTCCGGTCAAGTTTTGGCCCATAAAATGCCCGGACCCTGGGCCCAACCCTGAAATCGTGGGGTATAGCACACCAATTTAGCCCGAAAGTGTTCCGTTCGCACCGTTTCGCCCGTTTATGCACCTAAATAGCCAAAAAATTAATCGGACCACACTAGGATGATACCCAACCTCCTGTCATGCCCCAATTGATTTTTGGCCCATAGCACGCCCAAACCCCGGGCCCATCTCCAAAACCGTAGGCTATGGCACACCGATTTGGCTCGAAAATATCCTGTTTGCTCCATTTCGCCTGTTTGTTCACCCAAATAGCCACAAAAAATAAAACAAACCATACTGGGACGATCCCCAAACTCCGTAGCATGCCCCGATCAATTTTTGGCCCACTGCACACCCTAACCCTTGGCCCACCCCTAAAACCATAGGCTATAGCACACTGATTTGGCCCAAAAATGCCTCATTCATGCTGTTTTGCCCGTTTTTGTTCTCCCAAATGGCCACAAAAAATTAAATGGACCACACTGGGATGATCCCCAACCTCTTTGGCACGCCCCAATTGATTTTTGGCCCACAACATGCCTGAACCGTAGGCCCACCCCCCAAACTATGGGCTATAGGACACAAATTTTGCCTGAAAATGCCCCATTTGTGCCGTTTTGCCTATTTGTCCACCCAAATGGCCATAAAAAATTAAACGGACCACACTGGGACGATCCCCAACCTCCCCAGCGTGCCCCGGTCTAATTTTTGCCCACAACATGCTCGGACCCTAGGCCCAACCCCAAAACTATGGGCTATATAAGTCGTGTTTCTCATGGTTTTCCCATGTTTCAACTTCCATATCAATTTGGTCGATCTAGAATGGATCGGTTAAACATTCCATTAGGTAGCCTTGTATTTACTCTGTTTTGTAGTATTCATTCTCGTTCGGCTCTTGGAATCACACCCAGCAGTGGTTGGAACAGCTCGCAAAATCCAATCACTTCACCTACTTCATTGTCCCCAAATATTTCTCATACCTCTATTGAAACAAAATGGTTTCATGTTCTTTTATCGATTGGTTATTCCTCTTCACTCGTATCTGTTTTTTTGATTTCGGTCTCGATTAGTTCATAAGATTGAATGGACAATTCTTCTCTGAACCCTCGATTTGATTATTTTTCAAGAATTTTGAGCCGGGTATGTAAGCCATGTATCTGGGAGGAACAACAATAAAAGAAGGGCTTTTAGTTTTGGTCGTGCAGCTATTTGAAAAATATGTATATAAGAATCCCTTTTTTAGAAGAAAGATTATATATATGTCCAATCTCTAGTAGTGGTGGAACCAACCAAGATTTATGTCTTCCGAACCGACCTCAAACTCTTTCTTCCCGACCTATTTGAATCTCTGGCCGTAGTTATTTAGGTGGTATTCCGAGATTGAATTCCTCCCAGGAACGCACGAAA
>NW_025889524.1:0-2770 GCF_002878395.1 Capsicum annuum
CAAATATGACATGTCTGTTTCATCTGCTTCAATCGTAGTTTTATTATGTTATCTCAAATTAATTATTATAAGTCATCTAGGTATTAAAAAATTAAGAGAAAATACATAAAGAAACCCCTGATCTTATCCGAGTTTTTCAAAAAGACACTTAAACTTTATTTTCGACCTATTACCTCATGAATCTTACTTAAATCGTTGCAAATACACGATTTTGACCATCTACGTGTATACACGTGCAACAGGCACATGAAAAGGCTCAAAATTAACTTTTTCTACCAATTAAAAGATGTCACGTGTAAATATTTTGATATATAATTTATCTTTTTTGTTAAAAAAAATCAATATTTATTTATTTTTTAAAACTATTTCATACACCACCACCCCCCCCGCAACCCCCCCCCCCCATCCACCATTATCTTCTTCCCTATTGTCTTCTTCCTCATTGTCTTCTTCTTCATCACCATAACTTAACAAGAACATCAATTACAGCAACAACAACATCAATTACAACAAGAACAACATTAATTAGAGCAACAACAACAACATCATCATCACCATAACTCTTTCTCCTTAATCCTTTCAATCATCACCATAATTCTACTCACCTTTTACCATCACTATGTTTACTTTCTTTAATTTCAAATTCTTATTTCAGTTTTATTTTTTTTACATTTTGAATTAATTTTATAAAACCCAATATATATCCTCTTAAGAAGAACTATAAAGCTCTATTTTAATGGAGTTTTGATGGTACAAAATTAGGAAGAAATACAAAAGTAACATAAACACGAAATTGAAAACCACAAAATCAACATTGAAATCCAAAGAGAAAGACGAATATATGGAGAAATCAACATTGATGGGGGTGGGGTGGAGGGAAGCTGCTGGATAGGGGGATTGGGGTGGGAGATGTTAAACAGGGTGGGGGTCGGGGAGAGGGGGTGATGTGGTGTAGGGTGGGGTGATAAATAAAATAAAAAGGAAAATTTTATTCAAAAATATAAATAAATTATGAAATTAAATTATTTAACACGTGGTAACATATGATTGATGCGTGCATTCACTCTCTTTCTTGTGACTGAGATTCAGTAAAAAATGATGTATTTGCAATGATTTAATTAAGATTTGTGGGGTAATAGGTCGAAAGTAAAGTTTAAATGTCTTTTTGAAAAACTCGGACAAGATCAAGGGGGTCTTTATGTATTTTCTCAAAAATTTATAATATTTAATAAATAATAAAATAGATATAAAATTAATTCTTGATATTTTAAATTAATAGGACATCTTATATAAGACTCATTTAAAAAAATTCACGAGTATATTTGCTCCATGATTTTACTATATTATCCCTAATTAATTATTGTAAGACATTTACATATAAGAAAATTAATAATATTTAATAAAAAAATAAAATAGACATTTATAACATGTCTACTTCAGCTGCGTCAACCGTAATTTTACTATATCACCCCTAATTAATTATTCTAAATCATTTAGGTATTAAAAATATAATAAAAATAAAATTGACATAAAATGATAAATTAATTTTTGATGTTTTAAATTAACATGATATCTTATATGAGATTCATTTAAATTTTTTTCACAAATATTTTATTATAGTAATTTTGCTATATCACTTCTAATTAGGTATTATAAATCATTTAAGACAAATCCGCTTCGTTGCTTCAATCATAAAATTTGGTTGACTCTCGAATTTATTTCAGTGCTACTTAAATTGAAATAGAAAAAAATATTATAAATCATAATAATTAAAAGCATAAATTATTTTAAGAATATAGTTGACTATCAATGCCACAAAAATTTGGATAAGGAGAGTAACATATATTATTTGAAAATTACATAAAAAAATATTATAAATTACAATAACTAATAATTTGAAATATTTAAAAATATATTAAGAATCTAATTGATTATCTAAATTATATTTGTGTCACATAAATTCTGGATTGTTTTGGCATTTTATAATTTGCATGTTTTATTGTTTTAATGTAGTAATTTGTTGATCCAAATGATGTTTTCGAATTTAACATGTTTTGAAAATTTAGTACTTTGTTTATTTTAATTTATTTACTTTATTTCGGTAAAATATTATATACTTACTAATGATGCAAAAAAATAATTATAAGTCATAACTATTAGCATCTTATTATATTTTTAAAACATATAGTAAAATATATGATTACAAAACAAAAACATATCCAGTGTATTCCCACACAGTGGGGTCTGAGGAGGGTAGAGTGTATGCAAACCATACCACTACCTCAGGTGAAGTAGAGAGACTGTTTCCGATAGACCCCCGGCTTAGAACCGATAACAATATAACAAACACAAAAGATAAGTGCAAAATAAACTAACACCGCTAGCAACAAGATAATACTACAACCACAAGATAATAATAAAAATTATCTAACCGAAATCATAGACATCACACAACACCACGAATAAGAAACTACAGACACAAAAGAACACTCTTTATTGTTATCAACACGCTCCCACCTCCTAACCTTCTACCTTAATCTGCGTCGTCCGCACCTTCCTATCAAGGGTTATGTCCTCCGTAAGTTGTAACTGCTTCATATCATGTCTAATCACCTCCCTTCAATATTTCTTCAGTCTACCTCTACCCTGCCTAAAATCATCCAATAGTTAAAAATATGATTGATTTTTTAAATTCTAATAGTGTCACATAAGTTGCGATAAAACAAGTAACATAAATTATTTGAAATTACGTTAAAAGATACTAAAATCA
>NW_025889525.1:0-3464 GCF_002878395.1 Capsicum annuum
TGATTAGCGGGCCTTCTGTCAGGATAGTGTCTTTTCTCCTTTGGAAAAGCAAGTAGCTTTTGGATTCTTATTATGAATAGTAAATTGGCCTTTCAAAAGTAATTCCGGTTCAATCTTCTTGGTATGAGTTATATCCAAAGATATGAGTGGTACAAGGCAAGTCGTATGGTGCTTGATTGGCTTGTCTTATGGAATATGACCAAGGTACTATTGCTGGATACGATTTGGTGTACCTATCTTATTGTTAGGTATGAGTAGGGAGGTGCAAGTCGTATAGAAACCAGTAGGTAGGGTCTTTTCAAGGTCTTGGGTACGTGTTGGGGTACCAGTCATACCTTAGGATACAGATAGTATTGGTGAGTCGTACCCATGGACGTGGTTTGTTTTAATTTTAAGTCAAGGGCAGTCCGTACATTTCCTACTTCAAAGCCCTTATGTTTGAACTTTATATAACCATTGGTGGGATTTCATAACACTTGTTAATGGATAGAAACACTTCAAATACTCTCTTTAAACACTCTCTTTGAAATTGGAGGCTAGGGTTTCTTCATATGTTCTTTAAAGGGCTCAAGAGTTATGTTTCTCCTTAGAATCTTCTTGTATAAGGCATGTACTCCTTCCCTCATTGTTATTTCCAAGTAAAGGCTTGTGTATTTTGTTTTAAACATTGATTTATGAATCATGAATGGTGGTTTTTGAAATATATTTTAAGGGTCTTGATGCATATGGTTTGGTATTGGTTTAAACTATGTTTATACAACTTTTTGTAATAGTTTGCATATATTGGTACTTGTTGGTTATAGTTTAACAAATGGGTCTTGAGTAACCCTAATTATGGTTATTTATACATTAACTTTGGTCTTAGTAAAGGTATGCCCTCAACATGTTTGATAAAATACCTAAAAGAATGTTTTCACTCTATTGTTGAACTTTCATTGGAACTCTTACAAGTATTGGTTTTGTAATGGAACCCTAAATGGTTTTGGATGGTTTTGTATGTTTTAAGTGTTTTAAATGATATAAATGCTTCGAATGTTTGGCATCGTCTAAAATTGGTTTGAATGGTTTAAAGGGTAGATATTTTGGTGGTCATGGTTGATCTATTTTAAAAACCTTGCGGGATACATGAAAATTCCCCAACTGAATGCATTAATGCAATTGGTTTGGATAATTGGTTATGGCTTAATTGGTTATGCATACGGGATACATGAAATCCCCTAAGTTGTTTGATATGGTAAATAGAAGGGCAATTGGAAGTCCCCTTAAGCCTATATATGGTTGGCTATGAATAGTACTTGCAATTATGGTTGGTATAACGATGCCACACTAAATGTCCTTGGTTAATAAATGGTAAATCGATTTATTGGTTTCTAGGTAATGATTTCAATTGGGTAATAAAAGTGGGATTTGTAGCAAAGCCTTGGAAGATGGAGGTCCCTGGGGGACCAAAACTAGAAACTCATATTTGTCGATATGAAGTTGGTCTTGGTGACCGTGTGCATTACATCACAGTATATTTTGAGGGATATACATGTCATCCCAGGCTCTTTCCCTGGTCGTGCGGCTTCACACAGGGGCCCTTTCAGTAGGGGAAGCTTAACCCCTATAGCCTGTAGGTGGTTTAGGACGGCAAAGCTATACAACCAACGTAAAGGTTTTAAAGGCATATTAAACCTAGTTACCTTTCCCGGAATAGTTCTATATATTTGTTTATTTGTATTCATTATTAATAGCTTACTTGGTTTTACAAATGACATTATGTTATCCTTATCCTGAGTGCATGTTAGTTTTCACCCACTAACCCATCTTCGGGTGGCTGTATACCGATGGTATGTAGGGACCGACATTCTACTTATCTAGTTTAGTGATCGAATTTGGGGACAATCGATGTTTGATTGAAGTGGTAAGCTTCCATTGTTCGGAAGTCACCTCTTTCATGACATTGGTTACTTTACATATTCTTTGTCTTTTATAACTTTATTTTTTGGCTATGGTCGGGGACATATCCCGACTAAGTGCTCTTTGGTTGGTCTAGAGGCTTTGTTTTGACAACTGTGTACTTGGGTGTGGTATGTACTAGTTATGTTTCATCTCTCTTTCTCTATATATATTTACATGTATCAGATTATTATAATTGATTTTGGTTTATGGGTCTTTTCATTGGTTTGGATGGTCATTGGGTTGTTTGACATGGTTGGTTTGGTCTTTGATATAGACTTATCTGAAAGTTACCAAAGAGTTTGATACGCTATCTTGTTATATGTTCAGACTTCAGCTATCTCAAGGTATGCTTTTGGTAGTTGAGTTGGGTAACGGGGGCGGTTCTCGGTCCTGGTTGGGCTTGGGATTTCCTGGTTTGGTGAATCATACTGATAAGAACCTGAGAGTTGTCAAAACTCTTCGAGGGACCCTGACATTTATTACAAGTAATGGATTCATATTACGAGCTGTATTTTGCAACTGCAAATTGGTTTTAAAAAGTTAATAGTAATAATATCTATTGTTTTAAGTATGGAAAGAGTATTTCATGTTAATTAAGTTCATCAAAAGTCCTATAACTTAGTTGAGTTCATGAAAAGGTCATAAGAAGTCCCTTACAGTATTTCTAGTTTATGATTGTACTAGGGTTAAACTTTAGATGATCATTTCTCCTAAAATATGTAGAAGTATGTGTTGTAGAATCTATAAAAGTAAAAAAATTCAATTCTTTTTCCAATGCCACTGACCGTTTGTAGATCTAACTTCAAATATGAATCCCAAAATTCATACAAAAAATACTATCAACTTATCTTCTAAAGCAACTCCGATTGCTACTATCAAAAATAATCTTCAGAACTGGAGTATTCCGGAAGAGTCTTTTAACACGATTTATCAAATCGGAAAATTTAGCTTTTTCAAAAAACATAATATTAAGACCTCTGAGTCTACTGTTTCCATAAATAATTCTTTAGAAATTATTCAACTTTTAAATGACCTAGATATAAACCGATTTAAAGGCCAGTTTCATTATCTGCATATTGGCCTTGTCCAGGTGGCCATTAAATCACTCTTTAGACAGGGTTTAGACATCCCCGTCTGTGCTATACTAAGAGATGCTCGTCTATTAAATTTTGATGATTCACTCTTAGGAGTTATCCAAAGTAACCTAGCCGACGGCCCGGTATACTTTAATTGTTACCCTAATTTCTCGGTAGATATTAATGATCCTAACATCATGGATGTTTTAACCCTTAATGTTAAAACACAAAACATGAATAGTAAGGATAATACTAGAGAAATTGCGATAATATACAGAGTATACTATCGACTGATGGGTACAACTTTAGCACCCAAGCTAGATTCACTAGCCCAAGGGGTGTCACCACTCTTATGGAGGCCAACAAAGACAGATCCAATGTCTTTGTCCCCAAACCCTTGGTCTGGGAAGAGGTCATCCATAATAATGAATGGCATTTTGATGCTAT
>NW_025889526.1:0-3837 GCF_002878395.1 Capsicum annuum
AACAGATTTAGATATCTGTTTGAGAAATCCTAACATCTCAGTCATCTATGACAACAGATGGAAATGTCATTTGATAACTAAATCAGAAATGTCATCTGTTACAATAGATATCAATATATGTTTGAAAATTTCCAACACCTCAGTAATCTATCATAACAGATGCAAATGTGTATTTGATAATTAAATAAAAAATGTCATCTGTTGTTACAGATATTGTTATCTGTTTGAAATTCTCTAACAGCTCATTTGTTTGTTGCAATGGATTTCATTGCAATTGATTTAGGATGAACTAGGGATGAAAGAATGAGCTCTTCATTAACTTAATGTTAAGATTAATAATAGTACCTACATCGATCTACGTGGAATGAGGGATGAATGAATGAGCTCACAGGGTCAATTACAAATCCAATTGAGTCGTTGTATTTGCTTGGTGTTAGTATTGCGTCCATCCCGACCCGAGTCATTGATCGATCACTCTGAGTTTAAATGTGTTCTTATTAACTTAATGTTAAGATTAATAATATTACCTACATTGATCTAGGTGGAATTAGGGATGGATGAATGAGAACAAAGGGTCAACTACAACTTCAATTGAGTTTTTTGGCAATTGCATGATGAGACGGTACTGTATTTCTCCAGACAAGAGTCATCGATTGATCACTCTGGAACGAATCGATTCTTACTACCTCGTATGGTCAACTAATACCTTAATTGAATAATCTGGAACTAGGGGTGAGTTCTCATAGGGTCAACTACAATTTCAATTGAGTCTTTTGGCAAATGCATGATGAGACGGGACTGCGTTCCTCCCGATAAAAGTCGTCGATCGATCACTCTGAGCTGAACCAATTGTTACTACCTCATATGTCCAACTAATACCTTAATTGATTAATCTAGGACTAGGGGTGAGTTCTCATAATGTCAAATATAATAGATGTCAATGCCTATTTGATAATTTACAACAGATGGGTAATCTATTGCAATATATGACTCAATCCATTTGATAATTTACAATAGATGGGTAATCTGTTGCAATAGATGACTTAATCTGTTTGATAGTTTACAACAGATATGTAATATGTTGCAACAGATTACATTATCTGTTTGATTTGATCCAACAGAAAAGACATTTATTGCAATAGGTTGAGCATTTGTTTATATATAATTCAATTGAGTTCATATGTTAGACTAATAACTTTATTGAATGTGAGTTCTCATAGTGTCAACTACAACTTCAATTGAGTCTTTTGTCAATTGCATGATGAAATGGTATTGCGTTCCTCCCGACCAGAGTCAGTGATCGATCACTCTGAGCCGAACGATTCTTACTACCTCATATGTTAGACTAATACCTTAATTGATTAATCTAGGACTAGGGTACTAATACCTTGATTGAATAATCTGGTACTAGGGGTGAGTTATCATAGGATAAACTATCGATTAATTTAGGACTAGGGGTGAGTTCTCATAGGGTCAGCCACAACAGATGGCAGCGCCTATTTGATAATTTACAACATATGGGTAATCTGTTGCGACATATGATAATCTATTTGATAATTTACAACAGATGGGTAATCTATCACAATAAATGACTTAATCTATTTGATAATTTACATCAGATTCGTAATCTGTTGTTGTCTAATCTGATTGATAATTTACAACAGATAAGAAATTTGACGCACATGTTGAACATTTGTTTTTTACAATTTCAATTGAGTTCATAAGTTAGACTCCTAAATTGATTAATCTAGGACCAGGGGTGAGTTTTCACAGGGTCGCCTCCTAGAGTACTCGGTCAACTACAACTTTAATTTTTTTATATGATTTTAAAAATTACGCATATATTTTATGATTTTAAAAATAATTAAGATCATTTCGGACCAAATTAACATTTTCAAAATTACTTGCCATTCTTTTCTAAAATACAAATCAACCCATACAAAATGTTTCATCATTTCAAATCTTGAGGTATGGCTCTTTCTCTCTCATTCTCACTCAACAATACAGTACAGACAACAACTACTGAACAAATTTGCTCAACCCTCCACAACAGATCATTTTTTTTTCATTTCCGACCACATAGGTGTTATTTTCGACATCATTCTTTCTTATATCAGTCTTTTTCTTTGACTTCGTAGGCAACAGAGTTCAAGAAGAGCTCTATATTTGTTATTTTCTAAAATATAAGGGCTTTCAAGTTAATGATGGAAAATAAAACTTTTAGTTGTATTATCTTCGAGAATGGGTTTACAATTTTGAGTTTTGATGGTAAAATCGTAGGAAAAACTTGAGAAATCCTAGTTTTCATCGCAGTGTTCCATTAACTGTCGTGGTATAGTTGGATGGTGTTGGTGGTGGTGGTGGTGGTGGTGGTGTTTGTGGTCGTTGTGGTAGCACCGGTGGTAACATTGGTTAGTGGTGTTTGTGGTGGTGTCGGTATTTGTGGTGTTTGTTTGTTGGCATTGGTTGGTGGTGCTTATGGTGGTGGTTGTTGGTGTGTCGTTATTCGTGGTGTTTGTAATGTATTTTTTAAAATCTATGCATACATCAACTGTAATGTAATTTTTATTTTTCTTTGCCTGTAGGTAAAACATGTCTCCCAAAAGAAAAGAAAGTGAAAGTGGATCAACGTCTGACCACTCAACAATCTCAGTCGAGGAAAAGTGAAGCTGAGAAGAGATGTGAAAAAAACGGTGAGGGAGGTGGACAAGGGTCCGTAGATGGTGATGAAGAAAATAAAAGTGAGAAAGAGGAGGCATTGGAGAGTCAGAAAGAGAAAGAGGACCACATTATACGGCTTTCCTTGGGCTTTCATGGTAAAATTAATCACTAATTTTACTCATCCATTAATTTATATTGAATATAGTTATTATGATTTTTTTTGCTTGCTTCCTGTTTACACTTTTTAGGATTGGGCATTTGAACTCATTCCTCCCCTCCAAAAGCAGTTATGGATTACCCGGATGAGGTTTCTCATCCAAGGATATTTAGGTGGTTGGCTGCAAAGAGCAATACCAATATTAAGGAGGCTGATCTCTTTAACCCTCCGGATGATGCAGTACGTCTTCTTCAAGTAAAATAATTCTACTTAAAAATAAGAAAGATATTGAAT
Source organism: Capsicum annuum (assembly GCF_002878395.1). Classification (NCBI taxonomy): domain Eukaryota; kingdom Viridiplantae; phylum Streptophyta; class Magnoliopsida; order Solanales; family Solanaceae; genus Capsicum; species Capsicum annuum. The sequence continues at coordinate 3,113 of NW_025889526.1, forward strand.
AGATGTTATATCAGGTGCATGAGATGTTATATCTGATGCACCAGATGGGACATCTATTGCGATGGGGTATATCTTGCATCAGATTACCCATCTGTGGCTTTGGTTCTCTGAACCCGACTCCTAAAATATTAACCATCTACTGCAAATTATGCAACAGATGTTTAACCTAATAACATATCGGCAACAATGTAGTATCTTCTTGCTCGATTTTGTTTCTCTTCAAAAACCTTGACTTTGTTCAACAAACCCCAGATTACACAATTTACTTGTGAAGGGTGTCGTTCTTCATACCAATCAAAGTAATCGCATCCACCCAATTTCTATAAAAAAAAAACACAATTACAAGTCAATAATTAATCAATTAATTAAATAAATAAAATATTACCTTTGAAATCTTACAAGTAAAAAACCTACGACCCGGATTTTGTTGAGTCTAAGAAGTCTTTAACAGAGCTTCATGACCGCACATACAATATCAAAAAATTTTATCACAAAAAATAGTGGAAGATGCGCTCGACATTGTCAAGGTCGGTTGAAAAAAATGAAAGTAATAATTTGAAGAATTTGGATAGATAAAAGAAGATAACGACGAAGAAGAAGATTTGGGAATTTAGGGTTAAATTATAGGAGGAAGATGAATATATAAGGCAATAGGGGGGAATGACCGTTGGGGGCCAAGTGACGGCAAGTCAGCGAAATGTGCCAGGACTGACACTAACACATTT
>NW_025889527.1:0-5469 GCF_002878395.1 Capsicum annuum
CTCACTGGATTCCTGCAAAGTTGGTCTTAAACTTTACTCTCCATTCTAAAAAATTGATTTATAGGTTTTCGCATATATTGTTGACAATTATAACTACCTAAGTTTACTATGTTGTATATGCCCATTTTCCTTGGCATTTTCAGATCTTTGACTTTCCGTCTTTTGCTTCATTTTGGACCACCATGGTTTTCTTTTCGTCTGTTGATCTATTATATTATTTATCGATGTGGTATTTGATACTCGGGATGTGTATTGACCACCTTTATTTCTTCTCTTGCATGTGAATCCGTTTTGGAGTCAGAATGGACTCTTTCCCTTTCCATTTCTTAACAGGTCATTGAGGCCCAACGTGTCTATCGAATCAAGCCCGAAAGAAAGTCCAAAAATCAATCTCATAGTGTATGGATGCAAGGAGTCGAAAGAAATAAAATGGGTTAAGTCTTATCCTCAAAGCGGCTAAGAGACTCGAAAGTCTCATTTATTTATTTATTCATTTTTTTTGTTGTTGTTCTTATTTATTTTATTTATTTATTTATTCATTTGGGACTCGAAGTCAAAGTTGTATTTAATACAGGTGAAGCGAGACTCGAGCCAAAAACTCGAAAACTAGATTAAGACAGGTTTCGTTGATTTGGGCCCAATGGCCAAAATCGTTTACTTTCTCCTCTCTTTCCCCTTTTATGTGTTTGTCTTTCATTTGTTTAGACTTAGTTAAAAATCCCTACTATATCGTCAAAACTTATTTTTACATAAATCTTTTCCTAAAATCAATCACTTTTCAACAATCAAGCTTTTTGAAGTTAATCAAATGATATTTCCAAACAGTTCGGATAACCACAAGTTAGCGGACGTTTTAGGTGCCTAAAACCTTCCTAAAACGTTAATAGGGATCGCTTACTCAGAATCTTTAAATTTGAACGATTTTTTTATTTTGAATCGTTTAAAGTAACTTTATAAAGGTTTCTTAATTCCTTTTCAAAATTTAGTGGCGATTCTTAAAAAAAATCAAAATTTTCACAAAAACACCTCCCATAAAAATAGACAGGGAGGCTGTAAATAAGATTTGTCTGTTTGATTTTCAGAATCTCATCTTTTGGATTGAATGGATTGTTCCGGATTCATCCTTAATTCTTTTTGACGCATATTTTACATATTACAACTGTCTCTTATTTTACATCGCAGCTATAACTCTTTCGCATTAATCATGTCCAACAAATATTGTCGAACAAATTGTTTCGCATTCAGCAGGGGAAGACTTCCTAGGTAAATGCTAATGTTACTTATGTTGGGTTCATAGAAGTGTGAATGAAAAATGGAAAAAAAAATAGTGGAGAAGAGGAGACACCAATTTGAAAAGTGTAATTAATTCTCCCACATTGGTGGAAGAAGGAAACTTTGTAGTGTTTATAATGATGAATACTTACTCCACATGATAAGTGAGGCAAGAAATAAGAGATGTCTCGCGTCGTCATCGCTCGGCTATCTTTTTGGATAAATTTTATTTGACGAAATCTGATTAATACTCCATTTATATGCATACAGTAACAGATGCACTGTTTCGACTGAATTGATGCGCTGTGATATATTGTTTCTGTTTCGACTGAACAGATGCAATTCTTCAATGAAGTGATGCACTGTTTCGAACAGTACTGCTTCAGCAAAAATGCTGCAGACATGCATTTTCAGAAACATCACACGAATTAAGTGAACTAATGCCACCTTTTCGAAGAGGCATTTACTAGGCTATATAAACCTGCTTTCCTTCACAGGTTTTTGATATGAAATTTTCAAAATAAAAACTCTGTTCTTTTCTTTACAAATATTTTGTATGATCAATCAAAACGTTCTGTGCGTTCGAAGAATCCGCCTATTTGAGGTACCGCTATAGTCGGATTGAAGGTCATTTTATCCTGGGAGGAAGATTCCATAACCTTGGGTACAGTGAGGGGAATTATTCCTTAAGGAAAGTTCGTGAATTCGGACGACTTGGTCTTATTCATTTCTGTTTCATCTATTTTCTAAAAAATAAAATACACCTCTTGGAAAGGTCATTTTGATCTTGTGTTGAGAGTATTTGATATACTTTATTATGTTCTTGTTTATATACTTGAACTTTAGTTGAAATTGTTGTTTTTACTATACAGATTTTGCGTACCCATAGAAGGAAAATACCAACCCAGACAAGTCTAGCCATTTTATCGTACACAGAAAAGGACCAAGTGCTTCTGCCCAACATTGACGGGAGAAATACTAAAAAGGTCAAGCCTCTAGGCACGAACAAGGTGGGGATAAAAGCAGAAGTTGTTGAATCTGGATCTTCAAGTGCAGGACTGTCAATTGAACCGCCCACCCTATCAAAAAAATTGTAAAAAGTCATTCTTTCATTTGCACCACTGTAGCAATTAGTCAACTGTATAGTTGTAAGCATGAGCTATGAGATGATTACTTTATTATTATTATTTATGTGAGGATGTAGACTTGAGTTTGTAGACAAATGCGACCTCACCCAGGTGTGCATCCCCATTGCACATTCCAGTAACTACTTCACTTCCTCCCCTAAACCTTCATCCTACTTATACCTCTTTTTTAATTAGTTTTTTCCCACTAATATATGAAGACTTTATTTTTTGTAATCAAAAAATTCAATTTAAATCCTGGTAATCATAGGGTAATCCAGTTAAGTTGTGTCAACTCTTTAATTTTGAGCGGCATTCGTATCATATTCTCCGAGAACAGTAGTCCAGTCAAGTGTATTCGGTTACTTTTACTTTGTTGTTCAATGGTGTTGTGATAGCTACCAATATTTATGTTTAGACAATAGACTCCATATGATACCATTTATCATATAGATCAACTGAAGCTATTCACTTCCATAACTCAACATCTCTCTCTGAAATTATTTATTCGGTAACTTATGTTGGTGGACGAGGTAGCAAGTTATCTCATGAAGGAACAGTCATTGAAAATCAGGGAGCATTAAGTAACAGATGATATACAGGTTCAACAACCTTTATAGGGCCAACTCAATGCTCCTGTTTAGCAGCAAATGGATATGCCACTTCCAGTTAAGTTTCTTTGAGTGACTTTGATTTAAGTAAATATTCATTTATTAAGGTAGCTTTACAACGAAATCATGATTATTTTTGTTGTATAATTTTGGGGTAAATATGATAACTTCTTCTTCATTTGTCTGGTTCAATATCTCTCATTGTTTCCTCATAACTTTTTTGCCGCTTAAAATGTTGTCAAAAAACTTGGCTATTAGCTATCAAGGTTAGCGAGGGACAAATTATATGTAACTATTGCAAGGGACTTTGCAACGTTGTCCCTTGCACAAGTCAAATATTTTAATTTTTAATTTTTTTGAGAAAGTAGAGAGGGACGCCCCTCACTAAATTATGATGATAATAAAAAGCTAATATTAAATTAACTATGGCGAGAGACTGTCCCTCACTAAATAATAACACATAAATTAAATATTATTATTATTATTTTTGGTTAGCACCAACAATGTATTAATAAAAAATAAATAGAAATGAAATATAAGTTGCCCAAGGGTCCTTCACTAAATTATGATGATAATAAAAAGAAAATATTAAATAACTATGGCGAGAGACTCTCCCTCGCTAAATAATAACACATAAATTAATATTTCAAAAAAAAATTATTATTATTATTATTTTTGGTTAGTACCAACAATGTATTAATAAAAAAATAAATAGAAATTAAATATAAGTTACCCAAGGAATCTTTAACTAAATTATGATGATAATACAAATCTAATATTAAATTAATTATGGCGAGAGACTCTCCCTCGCTAAATAATAACACATAAATTAATATTTTAAAAAAATATTAAATATTAAATATTATTATTATTATTATTATTATTATTATTATTATTATTATTATTATTATTATTATTGGTTAGTACCAACAATGTATTAATAAAAATAAATAGAAATGAAATATAAGTTATCCAAGGAAACCCTCACTAAATTATGATGATAATAAAAAAGCTGATATTAAATTAACTATGGCGAGAGACTCTCCCTAGTCCCTCGATGCGGCACATATAATTATTCTATGATTTTTTTTCAATATAGCAACAGAAGTCTCTCACTAAATTAAATATGTAAAATTCAGTATTTCATAAATAACTATATTATATATTTATGGAAATTACATTACTCTCTCTCTCTCTCTCTCATATATACTAGATATTGTTGCTCGTGCCAGCACGAGCCCAATATATGTTATTTACGTTATCTCAATTTGTGTAGCACAATTAAACAACACTTGGAGTGTCAATCAAATTTTTATTAATATAAATTTTTAGATAATTTAAGTTGTTAAGCATTGTGATTTATAGTACCTTTTACATAATTTAGTAATTTATGTTATTCGCTTTATCCCACTTTTAGAATTTAGAGAGTCAATCAAATTTTTACTAATATATTTTTTTAAAATATTTTAAGTTGTTAATTGTTGTGATTTTAGTATATTTTAATGTAATTTCAAATAATTTATATTACTTGCTTTATCGCAACTTATGTGACACGATTAGAATTTTAAAAGTCAATCATATATTTTTACTATATGTTTTAAAAATATTATAAGATGTTAATAGTTATGACTTATAATTATTATTTTTTTGAATAATTTTTAAACATATAATATTTTACCAAAATAAAATAAATAAATTAAAATAAACAAAGTACTAAATTTTCAAAACATGTTAAATTTGAAAACATCATTTGGATCAACTAATTATAAAATGCCAAAACTACCCCGAATTTATGTGACACAAATATAATTTAGATAATCAATCATATTTTTAATATGTTTTTAAACATTTTAAATTGTTAGCTATTGTAATTTCTAATATTTTTTATGTAATTTTCAAATAATGTATGTTAATCTCTTTATCCAAATTTTTGTGGCATTGATAGTCAATTATGTTCTTAAAATAATTTAAGATTTTGATTATTATGATTTATAATACTTTTTCTTCTATTCCAATGTAAGTGGCACTGAAATAAATTCGAGAGTCAATCAAATTTTATTATTGAAGCAACTAAACGAATATATCCTAAATGACTTATAATACCTAATTAGAAGTGATGTAGCAAAATTACTATAAGAAAATATTTGCGACAAAAAAATTAAATCAGTCTCATATAAGATGTCACGTTAATTTAAAATATCAAGAATTAAAAATTTAAATGAGTCTCATATAAGATGTCATGTAAATTTAAAAAAACAAGAATTAATTTATCATTTCATGTCAATTTTATTTTTTTATTAAATATCATTAATTTTTTAATACCTAAATGACTTGTAATAATTAATTAGGGGTGATATAGTCAAACTATGATTGAAACAGCTAAACCATACGTGTCATAAATGTCTATTTTACCTTTTTTTTCTATTAAATATTATTAATTTTCTTATATGTAAATGTGTTAC
>NW_025889528.1:0-1266 GCF_002878395.1 Capsicum annuum
AGACAACTTTTTAGGGTCTAAATGTGAACTCCACGTACATGCCATGTTATTGGAGCCAGTATTAACATAACTGAAATAAGATAAAAATAAAAATTAAAAGAGGGAAGAAAAGATAAATTTACTAGAAAGGTTGAATTTCATTTAGTTGAATCGGAAAGTATAGGAGGGTTAACATGAAAGCAGAGCAACTAAACTATGTGGACTACAACCCTGAGGATAGTCCAAAATACAAAAGAAAGAAAAACGAAACAACAAAATAAACTACCAAGACTCCTTCCTTGTGGGGAGAGGAGTGGCTTCCCAGTTAGTGAGCTTGATATTTGGCCCGACGAACTGCACATCTGCATGGCTAGGGCCTTCACCCATCTGAACCATGTTTATTTCATGAAACATTTCCTTGAGACCTTGACATATTTCATCCGCATCCTTGTTAGCATATGGGTATTGATTTTCTTCCTTTTGAGCTTTCGTGAAAGATTGGCTAATGTGTGGTACCGGACTTGTCAATTTCCAATCCTTCTTCTTCTGCTCTTTTGCCCATTTTCTATCTGCCGCGGTAGGCTTAAAGCCTAAGCCAAAGGAGTCACGGCTACCACATGGATATACAGGGTTTATAGTTCCTTGCAGCGAAACCCCTAATCCTTTTCCCGGTTCATAACCATTTTGTAGCATTTGGCTAGCCACCATGATTGAAGTAGAAGAGAGATGAGGCCTCGAAATCGGCGTGCCTTTCGCGACTTGATCAGCTATCACAATTTCAAAGGCTTGATAAATGGAGGATTCACAGCTCCCTTTTTTTTCGATACAGGGTACAGAAGGATCTCGATATATGGGAAGGTCATCCTCTCTATGTACAATGATTTCCTGATTGTCGTGTTCAAACTTAACTACTTGATGCAGAGTAGAAGGTATGGCTCTGGCCGTGTGGATCCATGGTTTTCCTAAAAGTAGGTTGTAGGAAGTATCCATGTCTATTATTTGAAAGGTGATCGTAAACTCAACTGGTCCAATAACCAAAGCAAGATCTACCTCACCAATTGTGTCTTGTTTTGCACCATCAAAAGCCCGAACACATACATTATTGGACCGAATCCTATCTGGGCTGATTTTTAATTTTTGCAAAGTAGAGAGAGGACATATATCTACTCCTGAACCTCTATCGATCATTACCCCTTTTATGTAATATCCTTCGCATTTGATAGTCAGATGCAAAGCCTTGTTGTAACCAGAACCTTCTGTGGGTAACTCATCATCAGTGAAAGTGAT
>NW_025889529.1:0-2270 GCF_002878395.1 Capsicum annuum
GGTATGGATATTCAGTGTTTAGCCAATCATTGTGTTTGAATTGATCACACAGTTCCTGGAAAGTTATTTAAAGTTATGGTGGTTCTGTCGTCCTTAGTTGAGCAAGAATTGCCAATATGATGATCCCTACCTTGTTGGGATTCGAGATCGAGGTTAGAATGGCGGTGTTAAGTCATTCACTATTGGTAGTGAAGGTGTACTATGTTGTCATGGAAGATTGTGCGTTCCCATTAAGAGTGATGTGAGGCGGATAATCCTTAATGAGGCTTATTGCTCGCGATACTCTTATCCACCTTGGTTCTACGAAAATGTATCAACACTTGTGTAGCCACCTAAATTTGCCCTCCCAAAAACCCAATTCATTCATTTTAGCTCATCTTATCACGCACCCCAACTCCATTCTATAAATCTTTTTCACAAAAATACAAAAAAATAACAAATCCCTAACAAATTAAATCCCTAATATTCCCTTATCCTAACAAACTTTATCTCAACCAATCCACCTCTACCCAATCTCACCCCTAGACAGTCCCTCCCTTCATGTTTCTTATTCCTTGTAACCAAATACATGAAAAAAAATAGAGACCATCATTCTTATGAAGGGAATTCATGGACTCTCACAGAAATATACATAGCTCACATAGACAAACCTCACTAGATATACACACAGAGCATCACAAAACCAAAAAGAAAAAAAAACTCTCATGGCTTGAATACACTAAAAACATAATACACACAACACACATTCTCTACTCCATAGATGCACACTACACCCTAACAAGAGAATCAACACACATAGATTTCATATATATCGTAGTGTATGTACACACACTATCACCATACAGTAAAAAGGAGGAATTAGGCACACAGTGAAGGATAGAAAAGAGAGAAGAGGCAAGGGAGAGGAGATCAAGAGAAGAGAGAAAATGACGGGCTGACTATTCCGGCGAGTCTTCACCAAAAAAGCGCAAACATCACACTAGTTGCGTCATTTTTCTATGATTCACGTCATCACCGAGCTCGTTAGAGCTCCGATGAAGTGAATATTGTAAAGCCTAACTCCAATCCTATCGAGTCTTGATGATTTTCAGTCTGATTTTGGAGAATTCGGTACAGATCTGGCCATACTTTGCATTTTTCAATTTTTGATTTCCAGTTTGGGCCGACGACAAACCAAAACGGGTCATAGATAATTTAATTTGGGAAAGTTCATGATTGAAGTACGATGTTGAAGTTCCATTTGGGTTGAGGTTCCATTGCTTCGTGAGTTTTGATTCATTGTGGGTTGTTCGAAATAAAATTATCAAATTAAGGTCCAATTCTATTTCCTCTGTCTTTTTTATTTTATTGTTTATTCTATTCGATAGATTGAATTAAACATGGTATGAATTGTTGTTCTTACGATTCTATAATTAATTTTGTGATTATGGACTGCATGTTGAAATGACACTTTATTTGTGTTCAGAATGAATTTGGGAAAGGAATGGAGAAATTGATAAAAGATTATATTATTGGGTTCGTTTAATTGATGGATGTTGATGAATCCGGTCGTATCATGGTAAGACCGTCAAAAGCCGAATAGGCAAAGTTTAAATTCGAGTAGTCAAATTCAGGATTTGTGGAATATTGAATGCTTGAAATATGTGTCGAATGTCTTGATTTTATTGGTTTTTGGATCAAATGTTTTTATTTATCGGGGAATGCCCCGAGGTCACGTAAATATATTTATTTATCGGGGAATGCCCCAAAGTATTTTGTACTCGGAGGACATCTATGATCAAGGACCGAGACATCGGGTAAAGCATTGGAGTGTAGTTTAGTATTAGTGTAGGTTAGAATAGGATTTATATTTTTTGCATTTTTTATTTTGGAATGGACACTATATTTTGAATTATTTTATTTTGTTTGTTTGATTGAGTGTTTTGATGTGTTTTTGTGTGGTTTTATACATTCATCGTGCTAAAATTAGCCAATGTGATCCACCAAGCGACCATGGTCAAACCACGAGACCGAGGGGTTCTTAACAGCTTCCCCTCGGTCAACAGAATTTCTTAACCGGAATCTCTATTTGCAAGCCAGTTTTAAAGAGTCAAATCCTTTTGAAAAAGAATTTTTCAAAGGTGACTTGGCACACTAGATTTATGTCAAGTGGCGACTCTGAGTTTTAATTTAAAAGATCCTTTTCGAAATAAAATTCTCATCTTTTGTCACTTAATAATAAAAACTCTTTCAAACTTTAAAATTAATCTTTTGGTTAAAAAAGGGGTGTG
>NW_025889530.1:0-3788 GCF_002878395.1 Capsicum annuum
AACTGTCAATTCAAAACTAAACATATACAATTTATATTTTCTTAATATTTTCAAACATTGTTCTACAATTCTTAATTTTTTTCATTGTATTCTCTAAATTAATTCAATTAAAAACTTTATGTTACTTTCAAAATCATCCACCCTCATTTTTACCCCCTCTCCCATTTCTTTGTTTACTTTTTAAACTTTTATTAAAATTTTCTTTATACCCCCCCCCTCCCCACCCCCCCCCCCTTCCCCAACAAAATAAATTTAAATTTTATTTCATCTTCTTAAAAACTTTTTCCTGTACCCCACCATCCACCCCCTACCTCCTAACCCACCCACCCACCCCATTTTCCATTTTTTTTTAAAAGATTTTGAAAAACCTGTTTATTTATTTTTTATTACCCTCCACCCCACCCCTACCCTAACACCCAAAAACATTAATTTTTCTAAACTCCCAAATTCCACCTACATTCACCAACCCCACCTCACCTCCATCCACCTAGCCCACCCCGTACCCTTACCCCACCCAACATTAATTAATTATAAATAATATGTCACTTGTAATTTTTAAGAGAAGTAATGAAAGTGTTATTTCGTGTTTCTTGCATATCAGTTACTTTTAAGCTCAAATATCAAGATATATAGTATAAAGTAGGTAAGATAGTAGCTTAAGTTATTGAATCACGAATGAATTTGAGTTGAATATTTTTATTGAACAAATGTTATCTATTTTACGTCAAAACATTAGTGAATTAGAGTAAAAAGATACTCTTAAATTGCTTGTGACCTCATAGTGATAACAATAACTATAGCAAAAATTAGTCAATGACTTTCCTATTTGGATTTAGCCCTATTCAAACTATAATAATTTATAGTAATAAAATATATGAAATTATTTGGATTATGAGAAAACTAAATGAAAAATATTAATTATATTATATTAGAAAAACATAAAATATATAATAGATATTATGTGAGACAATCACTTGTCTTCTTTCAGACATATTATGCACTGTTTTACTTAACATATTACTTTTAGTTTAAAATAAATAAAATTTTGAACTATTTTTTAATATCCAAAATAAGTGAATTATTCATTTCTTTAAGAGATATGTTGGTATTTCAGTTTTCCCCTTTATTTATATTTATACAGGTTATGAGTTTCAAGAGATTTAATTAACTTTATTTTAATATGATTAAAATTTTAAGAGTAATTTGATAATATCTAAAAAAAAAAAAACATGAAAAGTAAAGTACTATATCCTAGTTTCTTTTTCTTAGTAAGTGTGCTTATTTTGGACTAGAAAGTAAAGTTTAAGAAAAACTAAAATTTTAAAACCTGTCATCTAGTGTAAAACAAATTTTACATTTAATCTATTTTTTTCGATTCTGATTTTCTTTTTTTTCTATTTATTTCTCTTTTTTCTAAAGAACTCCTTGTTGTTATGAATCAATTTATAAAGTGTGAAATAAATGATACCACCTCTCCTCTTTAGAGTATGGCTGTCAAATGGGCCGGGCCGGGTCAACCAGAACTGGCCCATATTATTTAATCGGGTTGAGGGCTGGATCGGGTTTGGGTTGGGGTCTTAGTGGATCAGGTCGGGCCGGGCCCAATAGTAAAAAAATTAAAATCCATCCTAACCCGACCTACTTAACCCAACCTGATCAAACCCATCAAAACCCGGTCAAATCCGGTTAAAATATCAATCAAACCCGATCAAAAATATATAAAAAAAAAAAAAACTTTCTTTCAATATACATTACATATATCCACCTATATACATTATAAATACATTAAATAATATATATAAACTATATATATAGTATATACTACATTAGAATTTAAAAAATATATACACATATACACAATTAGTCAATTACTCATATATACGCACCATTCAATGTATATATACTACTACTTATAAAATATACTACATTATATATACATTACAATATATATAGATATACTTGTATACTAATTTATAAAACATATACACATGTATACGTTAAATATACACTTCTTTAGAAGATATACGCACAAATATACAAAACATATGCTACTTAATATAATAAATTAATAATATTTGGTAGAAAATTAATAATATATTAGAAGTAAGCTTTTAATTTAAAGTATAAAACTAGAAATTAAATTTAAAATTTTAAATCGTTAAATGAAAAAATATAAAAAGCAAGGAGTAAGGAGTGAATGAATTTGGGAAATTTTATTGATTGCAAAATGATCCAAAATTTATAATTTACATGAATGAAAAATCTACAAATTATGCATCATTTTTTCTAACTCATTCATGTTAATATTAACGGGAACTTGCATAGGATAGTCGAAGTCAACGGGGGCAAAACCATGCATTGGACTTGATTTTGCTGAGTTCTCCCGTGAAGTCATAATTTCTTCAAGTTTCAGCCTGTCGCTCGGCTCCGATTTCATTCCTTGGTTTCTTCTTTCCGCTCTAATCCAATCTCTGAGGAAAACTAGAACATTTATTGCATTGCTTCCCAATGAGTGTCGGTTGTCTCTAAGCTGCTGTCGTCCCTGACTAAAGGCGCTCTCTGATGCAACGGTTGACATTGGAACATTCAAGATATCTCTAGCTAATCTTGACAGCACAGGATATTGTGTTTCATTACTCCTCCACCAATTCAACGTGTTGATCCGTCGTCTGCGATCCTCTGGTGCCGTCCGAGGATAATATTTCAACTCTTCCCGATAAGTTGATGTGTAAGTTCTCTCATCAACATTGTTCCAACAATTTAAATCATAAAACGAATCAGAAAAACCAATATGTGCCGGCCTTTTAGAATATGATGACTCCTCGAGAGGATGAGGAGCGACAGTTGGAGTGATATTTGTAGGTATGACTAAATCAAATAAATCAGCATAGTGATTATATAATTTTTCTATGTAATCCTTTGCATCAGCCGTAGCCGTCCACAAATCAGGTTGTACTTGCTCAGAATCATGGTTGGTATTTATTTCTAAATTAGTATAAATAAGAGTACTAAAGTGGTACATATTATTATATTTCATGCACGGATTTAGCATAGCACCAACCAAGTAAATAGGGGGAATCGGAAAAAATTATTTTTTAAATTTCGTAAACATGGCGCCAACAGCTTCTTCATAACCTTCTTTATTTTTATATTCTTTGAGCAAACCAAAAATATCGGCTATATATGCCAAAATATTACAAACTGTAGGATAATAAGCACCGAAAAATTCAACCGTAGCTACATAATTTTTTTTAAAAAACTTAACAAGATCATTAATTACAACCCAATCAGAATTATGTAGTATGCAATCTGCAGAATCAGTAAATGAACCGCAATGTTGGTTAAAAGCTAGTGTAATAGGAATTCTATATTTATAACAAGTTTTTAAAAATTCATACGTAGAATTTCATCTAGTAACAATTTCCTCAAGCATCAAAATCGGTGTAAGTCCATTTTCTTGACATTTAACTTTAAATTCTCTAATTCTTGATCTACGATTATTTCGTTGAATAAAACCAACGGCAAGACGAATTTTTTCAATGTAAAGCTCAAAAAACTCAAGACCATCTTTTACAATTAAATTATATATATGGCATGCACACTTAATATGAAAAATTTCAGGCAAGAGCGGAGATAGCAGAGATTTTATTTTTGTTATAGCAGTCTTGTTGTTAGAAGTATTATCAAAAGCAATACATAAAATTTTATTTTTGATACCATAATATCCGGCAATTTTAACAATAGAATCAGCAATAAATTATCCAATATGTTTACGATCTTCATCATAT
>NW_025889530.1:3888-4759 GCF_002878395.1 Capsicum annuum
ATAGGATTATAAATTGCTTGTATATAACGAATAAAGGCATCAGAAGAAGGAAAACTAAAAGGCAAACAACCTATAGCTACCATTTTAGCTATTTCTTCCCGGTCCCTCAATTTATTATACTTCTTCGCTACGTGATCGGTTGCTGCGTCCATTCTAGTTTGCGTTGGCCCACCAACATCCCCACCACCTTGTGCAATATTTAACTCTCTTTTGTGATCCTCAGCTATATGTCTCATTAACGTACCCGTACCCCTTTGCTTGCCTCCACTTCTATGCTTATATATTTGTTGACAAATATTGCATTGCACCTCAATATCTGATATATGTTCAAAAAATTGTCATGCAACACTAGTTCTTTTACGAGGTCTTGGGACACTGGGAGGACAGGGAGGGAGATTAACCGATTCAGATCTAACGTTAGCATCTCCTATTGCGGGTGTCTCAGTAATATTTTCATTATCTTCGTCTAAATTAACAGCATCTACTTCATTTTCTTCTTCTATACCATAATTTTTCTGAGCTTCTACATAATCCATCATGAGCACCTACACCTATTTCTTCCTCAAAAGGTGTACCAAGCGATACCAGAGGCGAAGGCACATGGGTATATCTACTACTTGAACTACCTCTACCGCTAGTAATTCGCTTTTTACGACCACTACCACTTTCGGGATAAAAATTTTTAACACCTTTAGTAGCGAGGTTCTTAATTTATCCAAAATATAAATTAAATTAAACTAAAAATATTCAAAATATACAAATATAATAAAATTAAATATTAAACAATTAATACAATAAAGAAAAATTAAACGTAAGAGATGGAACGACAATACCAAATTTTGGAAGTATCCGAAGGTTGCGACTTTAGAAA
>NW_025889531.1:0-3031 GCF_002878395.1 Capsicum annuum
ATGTTATTATAAATTATTTCATTTAAGTATTATAATATTAATAATATTTAATAAAAGGGTAGTTTTCAAAATGATTACTAAGGTCCTCAAAGTTCCACTTATTATTATTCGCAAATTTTTTTTAGTTGCTTCAATCGTAATTTTAATGTATCGCCTCTAATTAATTATTACAGTCTCTCTACTTTTCAGAGGTAGCGGTATGGAGTGCGTACATCTTACCCTCCCCAGACCCCACTTTGTGGGAATACACTGGGTTTGGTGTTGTTGTATTTACGTATTAAAAATTAATAATATTTAATAAAAAATAAAACAAACATTTTTGACATTCGAGAGTCAACCAAATTTTATGATTGAAGCAGCGAAGCGTATATGTTCTAAATGGCTTGTAATACCTAACTAGAAGTGATATAGCAAAATTACCATAAAAAATATTTGTTAAAATTTTTTAAATGAGTCTCATATAAGATGTCATGTTAATTTAAAACATCAAGAATTAATTTATTATTTTATGTCAATTTTATTTTTATTAAATATTATTAAATTTTTTATACCTAAATGACTTATAATAATTAATTAGGGGTGATAGAGTAAAATTATGGAGTAGACATGTCATAAATATCTATTTTAACTTTTTTTATTAAATGTTATTAATTTTCTTATATGTAAATGTCTTGCAATAATTAATTAGGGGTAATATAGTGAAATTATGAAGTAAACATACCTGTGAATTTTTTTAAATGAGTTTCATATAAGATGTCCTATTAATTTAAAACATCAAGAATTAATTTATCATTTATATCTATTTTATTATTTATTAAATATTATTAATTTTTTAATACCTAGATGACTTATAATAATTAATTTGAGGTGATATAATAAAACTATGATTGAAACAGTTGAAACAAACATGTCATAAATGTCTATTTTTACTTTTTTTTAATTAAGTATTATTAATTTTCTTATATATAAATGACTTAAAATAATTAATCAGGGATAATATAGTAAAATCATGGAGCAGATGAAGCAGGTGAAGAAGCAGGCATGTTGACGAAGAGCTTTATCATTTTATGTCAATTTTATTTTTTATTAAATATTATTAAATTTTTAATATCTAAATGAGTTATAATAATTAATTAGGGGTGATATAGTAAAATTACAATTAAAGCAGCTAAAGTAGACAAGTCATAAATATCTATTTTAACTTTTTTGTTAAATATTATTAATTTTCTTATATGTAAAGGTTTTACAATAATTAATTAGGGGTAATAAAGTAAATCATGGAGCAAACATATTTGTAAATTTTTTTAAATGCGTCTCACATAAGATGTCCTAGTAAGTTAATACATCAAAAATTAATTTATCATTTATATCTATCATATTATTTATTAAATATTATTAATTTTTTAATACCTAGATGACTTATAATAATTAATTTAATGTGATATAATAAAACTACAATTGAAGCAGCTGAACAAACATGTCATAAATGTCTATTTTACCTTTTTAAAATTTAGTATTATTAATTTTCTTATATATAAATAATTTAAAATAATTAATTAGGGATAATCTAATAAAATCACGGAGCGACTGAAACAGGTGAAGAAGCAGGCATGTTGACGAATATCTGTCTGCTTCTTCACTCTTATCCACATTCCCATAACCTCCATTTAATTTTCCATAATCTCATAACCTTTTTCACCTTCTCCTCCTGAATTAAAATGTCATATTATGACTCCTACTTTATATAGAGCAACTTTCACACTTTCATAGCCTCCTTTTAATTTTTGAGTAATCTCAGAATTTTTTCATCTTTTTATAAATTAATTTTATATTTATGAAATTTCTTGAAGTGCCTTTTATGTAAGGATGGTGTGATACGTATTTGAAAGAAAACTATTTTATAATATTATTTCTCATATTTCATTTTTAAAAAAATTTTAAATTAAAATTAATTTTTTTATTTTCATAAAATAACTTAATCATCGTAAAAATTTAAATCTTTTTAATTTTATTTTCATTTTTTATATTTTTTAAATGTCAAAATAATCTCAATTTTAAAATAATATGTTCAAACACAACTTAAATTCTATTTTCAACTTCAAAAATATCAAATAAAGTGAATATGTTTTTGGTGTTCTAGCTAAACGGTTCCTTAAGACCAATTTTGTAATTTTCACATTGTCTGGGAAATAATTAAGGAAAAATTTCATAAAAGAACAATTTAAGTTACAAAACTGCTAAAAATTCCTTCACTTTAAAAATGTTATAAATATTTCAATATTTATTACTTTTACCTTGTGTAGTTAAAAGTTGAGATACATGTTCAAAACTCCCTTTTACAGGTTATAACTTTGTCAAATTAAGGAACAGTTTCCTCCTCATTTAACGTCATCTTTACAGTTGCGGTTTCACTTCCGTTTTTTGCTCTAATTCAAACTTTTGAATTAAGGTAAAAATTTTCCCTAAAATTATATTCAATATCTTTTTTTCATATCTTACGATCTTTTTCAAAAAACAATAATTTGGTACTGTTTTTTACAAAGTGATTTTTCGGTAACATTGTTTAATTAAGTCTTTGATTATTGATTTTTTCAGTGTATATTGTTTGAATTAACATAATGAATAGAGATTCGGGACCATCTTTTAGTCTTGGAATCTGTCAATTAGACAATATCAAACAATATGAAGAAGTTGTAAACTTTGTTCCTGGTGTTTTTGACAACGAACCTGATGGTTTTAACCAAAATAGATCTAAGCATAGAAACGATCCATTTACGATGAAGAAATTGCGTGAAAAGCATGCCAAAAAGACTAAGAAAAAGGTGCATGTCTTTAAGAAAAGAGGATTTAACAGTTCTGAAGATAAAGTTCCTGCCAAAAGAAGAATAGTTGTTGAAGTTATTTGCAGAGATGAGCCTCCAAAGGTATTTGCATGTTCAAATCTGGAAAATATTAAGTCGAGATACATATTTAGACATACATGATACGCTTTTTATTTTTTTGTATCTCTGATTCGTTGTTTATGCTTTTA
>NW_025889531.1:6031-11026 GCF_002878395.1 Capsicum annuum
TTAATTTGTGGTTAAATCATATAGATGGTTGAAGGATTGTTTACTTAACTGATATTGCTTGACATAGCATAAGCTTAAGCTGCTATGGGAGCTTTTGGAAACCAACAAATCAATGGGAACAAGCAGAGTTAAATCTTATGAAATTAATAAGGGGTTGTTTAGTTCATTGGAAAGGGGATAACAATTCTGGGATGAAATGTGGGATTATGGTATCCTGCATTACTAACCCAAAATGACAAATATGATCTTCTCCTAAAGTCCTTAAATAATTTGTCTCAATTTTATCTTAGTTTTAGCCCAATGAACCAAATATTATCAATAGAAACATGTTCACTTAATAATCTTGTGATTATGATTTATGAATGCTGTCATTATAATCTCATTAGAACTTGTTTAGCAACCAAACGACCCCTGAATATCTCAATGGTGTGTTTATCGGAGGGAATGGGAGAATTGTTTTTCCCTATGAAGAAGGGAAAAAGTGTTTTTATTGGATAAGAGCCATGAATTGAGATCTGATTCTCCTCTTTTATTTCTTTAACTGGTGGTGTCCCTTGATTTTTGGAGTTTTGTAACTTCTCTTAGTGAAGTTTATACTTATTTGTTTTAACTGGGTCAAGCAACTCATACAACCCTTAATAGATAGCAAATCGGTTGTCTCTCAAGAGCAGGAATTGTAAGTAATCATTCACGATCTCCTAGTGGAAGATATATCTTTGAAAAATACCTTAGTTGAACAAATTGAAAATGTTCTTAGTACTCACATAAACCGTTTTGTAGGTTTGATTGTGAATGATGCATTTCAAATAGCAACAATCATTGAGAAGCTACCACCTATGTAGAAAAACTTCAAAAACTACTTGAAGCACAAACTCAAGGAGATGACTGTCGAAGATCTTATTGTCTGATTGCGTATTGAAGAGGATAATAAGGCTGGCGAGAGAAGGTCAAAAAAATTCTACAATTAATAGAGCACATATTGTAGAAGATGATCAAAACAATTCTAAGAAAAGGAAGAAAGTTGAACAAGGAAGCAATCAACCCAAGAAGAAATTGAAGGGAAAGTGCTTCAACTGTGGCAAGATTGACCATAAGTCCACGGATTGTCGTGCCCTTAAGAAAGGCAAAAAAAAGGACCAAACAAATATGATTGAGTCCAACAAAGAATGTGATGATCTGTATGCTATGTTTTCAGAATGCAACTTGCTGGGGAATCCTCGCGAGTGGTGGATGGATTCTGGTGCCACCCGCCATGTTTGTGCCAACAAAGAGTTGTTTTCGTCATTCGCTCTGGCTCAAGTAGAAGAAATGATCTACATGACTAACTCTGCTACGGCTAAGGTAGAAAGAACAAAAAAAATGGGCTTGAAAATGATTTCAGAAAAGGTCTTGACACTTAAAAATGTCTTGTACGTTTATGTAGGAACTTGATTTCTGTTTCACTTCTAGACAAGAATGGATTCAAACGTGTAACCGTTTCTGAAAAAATTGTAATTAGCAAAGGAGAAGTGTACGTAGGAAAAGACTATCTCACCGAGGGCCTTTATAAGATGAATGTAATGAATGTTGAAATCAATAAAAGTTCAAATTCTTCTTACTTGCTTGAGTTTTATAATTTGTGGCATGAACGTTTAGGTCATGTTAATTACAAAACGTTACGAAAACTGATTAACTCAGAGGTTTTGCATAACTTTGTGTGCAATAAATCAAAGTGTCAAACGTGTGTGGAATCAAAGTATGCAAAGCATCCTTATAAGTCCGTTGAAAGGAATTCCAATCCCTTAGACTTAATACAATAAATCAAAGTATCAAGCGTGTGTGGAATCAAAGTATGCAAAACATCCTTGTAAGTCCGTTGAAAGAAATTCCAATCCTTTAGACTTAATACATACTGACATTTGTGATATGAAGTCAACACCATCACAACAACAACAGCAAACCCATTGTATTCCCACAAAGTGGGGTCTGGGGAGGGTAGAATGTACGCAGTCCATACCGCTACCTCCAAAGAAGTAGAGAGGCTATTTTCGATAAACCCCGGCTCAAGATAGAGAATAGTAAGTAAGAGCGTAATGCACCATTAAGCATGGTGAGTGGCATAACATAAAAGGAATAAGACATACTAAAAATAAAATACAAATCAGAGCAATACAAAATAAGATAAATAAGCGCAAAATGAACTAAGAGATAAGAAATATGGCATCCGAAAAGTACGACCCCACCTATGGGTACAGTCCTAGGATTACTAACCCAACTATACATAAGCTCTTCTACTACTAGCTACACACATATGCGACCTAGCCTTTTACCCTTATCCGCGACCTCCACACCTTCCTATCTAGGGTCATGTCTCAGTAAGCTGTAGCTATTCCATATCATGTCTAATCACTTCCCTCTAGTACTTCTTCGGCCTACCTCTTCTCCTCCAAAAGTCATACAATGCTAGCCTCTCACATCTACGAACTGGGGCATCCGTGCCCCTCCTCATCACATGCCCAAACCATCCCAACCTTCCTTCCCGCATCTTTTCCTCCACCGAAGCCACTCCCACCTTCTCCCAAATTATCTCATTCCAAACTCTATCCCCTCTAGTAAGTCCACACATCCAACACAACATTCTCATTTCCTCCACTTTTAATTTTTGAATGTGGGAGTTCTTGTCTGGCCAACACTCTGCTCCATATAACATAGCTGGATGGACTGCCACTTTGTAGAATTTGCCTTTCAGCTTAAATGACACCTTTTTATCACACAACACACCCGAGGCGAGCCTCCACTTCATCTAACTTGCTCTAATACGGTTAGAGATATCCTCATCAATCTCGCCATTCCATTGAATCATAGACCCAAGATACTTAAAAATATCCCTCTTACAAACATCCTGGGAATCCAGCCTCACCACCATATCGTCCTTCTGCCTCAAGTCGTTAAACTTGCATTCCATATACTTCGTCTTGGACCTACTCAACCTGAACCCCTTGGACTCCAGGGTTTGCCTCCAAACCTCCAATTTTTCATTCAAACCCCCTCGCGTCTCGTCAATCAACATTACATCATCCGCAAATAACATACACCATGACACCTTTCCTTGAATACGTCGCTCCAACACATCCATTACCAACGCAAACAGGAACGGGCTAAGAGTCGAACCCTGATACAACCCTGTCTCGACTGAAAAATGTTCTGAGTTCCCTCCCACTATTCTCACCCGTGTCTTTCCTCCATCGTACATGTCCTTAATAGCTCTGATGTACACCATCGGGACCCCTCTTGCCTCTAATTATCTCCAAAGAACCTCCCTAGGGACTTTGTCATAAGCCTTCTCGAAGTTGATAAACACCATATGCAAATCCCTCTTTCTTTCCCTATACTGTTCTACCAATCTCTTCACCAGGTGTATTGCCTTTGTCGTCGAGCGACCAGACATAAAACCAAACTAATTCTCTGAAATGGACACGATCTTTCTTAATTTTTGCTCACCACCCTCTCCCAAATCTTCATAGTATGACTCAGTAGCTTGATACCCCTATAGTTGGTACAACTCTGAATGTCCCCCTTGTTTTTGTATAAAGGAATCATCGTACTCCACTTCCAAGATTCAGGCATCTTTGCCTTCTTGAAAATGCCATTAAACAAATCAGTTAACCACCTTAACCTTGCCCTACCTGAAATTTTCAAAAATCCATCAAAATCTCATCAGGTCCCGTCGCTCTTTCTCTCCGCATCGTACGAATAGCTTCATAACTTGGTGGTAAAAAGCATTTCATAACTTTTATTGACGATTGCAATAGATATTGTTATTTCTACTTGCTAAATAGTAAGGATGAAGCAATAGATGCGTTTAGGCAATACAAAACTGAAGTAGAAAATCAGTTAGAGAAAAAGATAAAAATGATAAGAAGTGATAGGGGCAGAGAATATGAATCTCCCTTCACCGAAATATGTGTAGAGAATGGAATTGTCCATAAAACTACGGCCCCGTATTCACCTCAATCTAACAGAATTGAGGAAAGGAAAAACCGAACGTTGAAGGAAATGATGAATGCCTTACTTATAAGTTTTGGTTTACCGTAAAGCTTATGGGGGAGGCTATCCTTACAGCCAACCGTATACTCAATAGAGTTCACCATAGTAAGACACAATCAATTTCTTATGAATAATGGAAATGAAGGAAACCTAACTTGAAATATTTCAAAGTGTGGAGGTGTCTAGCAAAGGTCCAAGTTCCTATGCCTAAAAGAGTTAAGATAGGACCTAAGACTATGGACTGCGTGGCATAGGATATGCTAAAAGCAGTAAAGCATGTCAGTTTTTGATTCATAAATCCAAACATCCGGATATAAATGAAAATACGGTAATTGAATCAGATAATGCTGAATTCTTTGAAAATATTTATCCATATAAAATTAGACATGAACAGTCTAGTGAAGGATCTAAACGACCTCGAGATGGATCAAGTGAAAATGTACATAATGAAGAGAATCTAAGATGTATTACACGTCAAAGAACGTCTACTTCATTTGGATCAGATTTTATAACATTTCTCTTAGAAAATGAGCCCAAAACATTTAAAGAAGCGATGTCGTTGTCACACTTATCCTTTTAGAAAGATGTAGTCAACAGTGAGATTGATTCAATCTTAAGTAACCATACGTGGGAATTGGTTGATCTTCCTCCAGGAAATAAACCTTTAGGTTCTAAATGGATCTTCAAAAGAAAAATGAAGGCGGATGGTACTATTGACAAATACAAGGCAAGACTTGTAGTAAAAGGCTTCAAACAAAAAGAAGGCCTTAATTACTTTGATACATACTCTCCACTAACAAGGATAACATCGATTCGAATGTTAATTGCCTTGGCAGCAGTATATGATCTTGAAATTCATCAAATGGATGTGAAAACCGCATTCCTAACTAGAGAATTGGAGGAAGAAATTTACATGGAATAGCCTGAGGGTTTTATGGTTCCAGGAAAGGAAAACAAGGTGTGTAAACT
>NW_025889531.1:11126-27537 GCF_002878395.1 Capsicum annuum
CCTTTTACTACAAGTCTTGCCTTGTAGTAAAAGGCTTCAAACAAAAAGAAGGCCTTAATTACTTTGATACATACTCTCCACTAACAAGGATAACATCGATTCGAATGTTAATTGCCTTGGCAGCAGTATATGATCTTGAAATTCATCAAATGGATGTGAAAACCGCATTCCTAACTAGAGAATTGGAGGAAGAAATTTACATGGAATAGCCTGAGGGTTTTATAGTTCCAGGAAAGGAGAATAATGTGTGTAAACTTATTAAGTTGTTGTATAGACTAAAGCAAGCACCTAAACAATGGCATGCAATGTTTGACCAAACCATGTTGGCAAACGGGTTCAAGATAAATGAATGTGATATATGTGTTTATATTAAAGACACTCCAAATCACCAAGTCATTGTTTGTTTATATGTGAATATTGATCATCAGTAGAGACATTTCTGACATAAATGCAACAAAATGAATGCTTAAGAGTAAGTTCGATATGAAAAACCTTGGAGGTGCGTATGTGATCTTAGGAATAAGAATCCATAGAACTCCACAAGGGTTGGCATTCTCACAGTCTCATTATATCAAAAATGTACTTGAAAAATTAAAGTATATGGAATTCGGTATTGCCAAGACTCCATTGGATATGAGCTTTGCACTTCGAAAGAATGAAGGTAAAAGTGACTCACAATTAGAGTACGCAAGAGTATTGGGATGTTTAATGTATATAATGAACTGTACATGATCAGACATAGCATGCACTATTAGTAAATTGAGGTTTTGAATCACCTCTCACCATCCTTACCTGGGTCTTAGCTCCATCATACATGTCCTTGATTGCTCTGATATACGCCATTGAGACCCCACTCACCTCCAAGCATCTCCAAAGAACTTTCCTAGGGACTTTTGTTGTATTCCTTCTCCAAGTTGATAAACATCATGTGCAGGTCCTTCTTTCTTTCCCTGTACTGTTCCACTAGTCTGCGCACCAGGTGAATTTCCTCCGTCGTCGAGCGCCCGGGTATAAATCTAAACTGGTTCTTCAAAATAGACACTATCCTCCTCAACCTCAACTCGACCACTCTCTCCCAAATCTTCATAGTGTGATTCAATAACTTAATACCCCTATAGTTGTTACAACTCTGAATGTCACCCTTATTCTTATAAAATGGGATCATAGTACTCTATCTCCAGGCCTCGGGAATTTTCGCCAGCTTAAGAATGTCGTTAAACAAATCAGTCAACCACCTTAAACCAGCCTCGCCAGAAAACTTCCAAAAATCCACGGGAATCTCATCAGGCCCCGCTGCCATACCCCTTTGCATTCTACTAACGGCCTCTCTGAGCTCCTCCACCTTAAAACGTCTACAATAACTAAAATCACGACACTCCTCTGAGTGCTCCAGCTCTCCTAACATAATAACTCTATCCCCTTCATCATTCAAGAGCCTATGAAAATATGACTGCCATCTTTTCTTAATGTGACCATCCTCTACCAACACTCTATCATCCTCCCCCTTAATGTACTTCACCTGGTTGAGGTCACGCTCCTTCCTCTCCCTAGCCTTAGCCAACCTAAACAACTTCTTCTCCCTTTCTTTCTCCTCTAGCCCCACATACAAGCTCTTAAACACTGTCGTCTTAGCAGCCGTAACTGCTAGCTTAGCCTCTTTCCTCGCTAACTTGTACTCCTCCCTATTTACCCGCTTCTCTTCTACATCCTTATTCGCAACCAACTTAGCATACGCCCCATTCTTAGTTTTCACTTTCTTCTTAACCTCCTCATTCCACCACCAATCCCCCCGATGGTAACCGGCCCGGCCCTTGGACATACCTAACACCTCACTTGTAGTCTCTTTAATGCACCTAGCCACCCTATCCCACATACCATCCACGTCTCCTCTACGCTCCCACCCTTCCAAACCCGCCATCTTCTCCTCTATCTCCCCCGCACTCACCGACATCAAGCCGTTCCACTTGATTCTCAGTCTACCCTCCATACCCCTACTCTTCTTATCCTTCTTTATACCCAAGTCCATCACTAAGAGCCTATGCTGGATCGAAAGATTCTCACTTGGAATGACCTTACAGTCCTTACACAACACCCTATCCCCTTTCCTAAGCAGCAAAAAGTCAATTTGGGTCTTGACTATCGCACTTCGAAAGGTGATCGGGTGATCGTCCTTCTTCGGAAAGCTCAAATTCACCACCACCAGCCCAAAAGACCTCACAAAGTCCAACAGAGCAGCTCCCTCTTCATTTCTCTCCCCAAAACCAAGCCTACCATGCACATCACCAAATCCTCCTGGTAACGTACCGATGTGCCCATTGAAATCCCCTGCTACAACAATCTTCTCAGAGTTGAGCACGCCTCTCACCACCTCATCTAAGTCCTCCTAAAACCACATCTTCTCCTCTCCGTCCAAGCCCACCTACGGCGTATACACACAACACACGTTCAGGGTAAACCCCCCAAAACCAACTTAATAGTCATCAGCCTATCACTGATCCTCTTAACCTCCACTACCTGCCCTCTAAGTTCTTCATCTACTAAGATGCCAACGCCATTCCTACGCCTCTCGCTTTCAGAATACCAAAGCTTGTAACCATCCACATCCTTAGCCTTAGATCCTACCCACCTGGTCTCTTGGACACACGCAATATTGATCCTCCTCTTTCTAAGAATCTTCACCAACTCTATGGACTTTCCCTGGAGAGTGCCTATATTCCAAGACCCAACCCTCAACCTATCAACTCTAGCAACACGTCTTCTTCTACCACCCTTAATGCCAGAAACCTAATCTTTTATATTTACATTTTCAAATTTGATAAGAAGTTGTACTTGTGATTACGTTTTAATATGTAATATGATAGAATTTTGGCATTTATTAAATTAGTAAAAATAACTATTTTTATACATTGCCATAAAAGAATACACTCTTTTGCATATGAAAAATATTTTATTACATGTTATGTGATGATATAATAGAACTGGTAGTTGAAATGTGATTTCAGAAAATTTTAAAACAACAAAATCAAATTACATTATTTAGAAACAAGAGGGGTCCTCGGGTATGATGAAGAAGAAAAAGTTTTTTTCAAATAAGATTTTTTAAATAAGAGAGGAAATTGTTTTAAGGATAAAATGATATGATTAAAATTAAATTATGTTTAATATTAAGAAAAATATTATTATTTTTTATTGACCAAATAAAAAGTGTATCACATAAATTAAAACTATGGGATCATAGGCTAAGATAGATAATGTGATTAAAATTGTCATGTCCTAATTAAAGATGAAGATCGTGAGTTAAGTTTGTGATATTCTATATTAAAATTTCACAAATACTATCTTCTTATTGATTAAAATATACATACCAATATCAAGAAGCTAAGTTGATATCATAAATATCAGATCATTTAAGAAATAATTAAGAAAAAGGTTTAAAATATAAAATCACCAATCGAGTTAAATTACACGGCACAAGTTGGAAATAAAATTAAAGATAAGAAATCTAGAGTTATTTTATTATTAAAATTCAAACTTATATGGCGAAACTTAAAAAATATAGGTATTCAGTGATTAATTAGTAAAAAAAATCACACCACGAGTAATTGATAATGTAAAAGTGAAAACTAAAAAATTAAACTTCTTAAGGAATAATGCAATTCATTGTTCTCATTTTGGGAACTAAAGTTAAGACGACAACTAATAATTTAGTAAAGTAATATGATTCAAAGTGCTCAATTAGCCTATTATAATATGATAAAATCAATATTTTTTAATATTATTCGCGCATCACGTGTGTATTAGTAATAATTTTACTGAATACTCTCTCCGTTTAAATTTACTTATCACAATTTTTTTAATTTAATTTTTATTTTTACTTGTTATTTTTAATATATCAAGAAAAAATAATTTTTATTTTCCTAT
This sequence comes from Capsicum annuum, assembly GCF_002878395.1. Lineage (NCBI taxonomy): Eukaryota > Viridiplantae > Streptophyta > Magnoliopsida > Solanales > Solanaceae > Capsicum > Capsicum annuum. The sequence continues at coordinate 15,048 of NW_025889531.1, forward strand.
TTTACCTTTAGCATTAATTGTTTTTTTAATTTGAAGACATAATAATAAACATCATTTAATAAGGGTACTATGATAAAATAACAATGTCAATTAATGATTTTTCTTAATAGGCGTGCTAAATTAAAACGTGACAAATAAAAATGAACGAAAAATGTATGTTATTGTTGTTTATAATAACTAATAATTTAAAAAATTTAAAACTTTATATAAAAATAATTTTAGTAAAAAAATGATTAACTATTAAATTGAAAATGGATAGAGTAGTTTTCTGAATTAATCCAGAAAATTCATTACACGTTAGCTTCTGGTCTTACCATTAGGTGGCAACAAAACCCGTAAGAGAGCGCAGAATCTGGATGTTTCACTTGCTTTCATATAAGCTGACTTAGTCACCAATAGGGTGGATCTATGTGGTTGGCAGGGGATTTATCCGAATCCCTTGATAAAAAATTACATTATATATATAAGATAGAAAATTTATATTTCTGTATATTTATTAATTTTGAACCATCTAAAATAAAGTTGTCGGATAACTCAGTGGTATTATATCCACTTCTTGGGCCGCTTACTTCAGCCCACTGATCTCCGCTACGGTGTGCAGGCTGTCCCATTTTTTTTTTTTTTAAAAGATCTGCTACCTGCTGTCGCTATATATATTTTTTTCCTCAAATGAGTTAAAACACAAAATAAACAAAAAAATTTAAAATCCCTTTTTTCTTTTTCCAAAATTAAAAAACTCAAAACCTCAATTGAAGTAGGGATTTGAGATTTCTCAAAGTCAAATTCCAAAATCATTTTCTTGTTCTTTACCCAAAGTTAACACCCCCTCCCCCTTTTTCATTATTGCTTTCTATTCAAAAGTCATGAAGAGATATTTTTCTGAAATCTCAAATTCAAGTTCTGTTGCATATAGTCAACCTAATCAGGAAGAAAATAAGAATAAGTTAGGAGTATCATCGGATTCTTCTCAATAATGTAACTTAAAACTCTTTAAAGGCTGATCTGGGTAAAAAATTTTCAATTTTAGAGTTTCGTTCAAATGATTGTGACGCGATTAGAAGTTCTGAAAAAATCTTGTCAATCTCAACTATAAGAGTTTCCTCAAACGGAGATTTATGGAGATATGTGTCGTTTTAATCGTAAATGGTATGACAAATTTTCTGGGTGGTTGGAGTACATTGTAAGTAAAGATGTTGTATTGTTATTTATTCAAGGGAAATAACAATCGTCGAGGTGGAGGTAAAGAATTTTTGAGTGCAAATTTTAGGAGTTGGAACAAAAAAGCTAGTTTGGAAACACATGTTGGTGAGATTAATAACATCCATAATCTGGTGAAAAGAAAATGTGAGGATCTAATGCGGCAAGAACAATCTATTCATGCTTCATTTGAGAAACAATCTAATAAAGATAAGCATGGATATTGCATTCGATTGACAGCTTCGATTGATGTAGCAAGGCTTCTCGTGAGACAAGAATTGACGTTTTGGGGTCGTGATGAATCTACGCCATCACTTAACAAAGGTAATTTTCTTGAAATTCTTTCATTTTATGCTTAAAAGTATGATGAAATTCATAAATTTGTGTTGGAAAAGACTCCTCAAAATGATCAAATGACTTGTCCAAGAATTCAAAAAGAAATTGTGATTGCTTGCAAGATTGAAACAATTAAAGGTATCATAAAGGAACTAAATAGTAACTATTTTTCTTTATTGGTTGATGAATCTTTTGATATCTCACGCAAGGAGCAAATGAAAGTTATTTTACGATATGTTGATGATAGAAGATTTGTGATGGAGAGACTTCTTGATATTGTTCATGTAAAAATACTAGTGCTTTATCTCTAAAAGTTGCAATTGTCAATTTACTTTCTCAAAATTTCTTGAGTTTATCTTATGTGCGTGGACAATGCTATGATGGAGCAAGCAATATGGAAGGTGATATCAACGGTCTTAAGATGTTGATTAAGAAAGAAAGTAAATCGGTTTATTCTATTCATTGTTTTTCTCTTCAATTTCAATTGACTCTTATTGGTATTTCTAAAAGATGTCTTCAAGTAGGAGAACTTGTGCACTTGGTTTAAAATATTTTTAATGTGTTGGAAGCTTCTTATAAGCGTATGGACGAATATAGAGAATCTCAAAAAATAAAAATTTAGGAGGCTTTTGATATGGGTGAGCTTAAAACAGGTAAGGGCTTGCATCAAGAACTTGATATTTCTAGGGCTTGTGATACTTGTTGGGGATATGACTTTCAGTTTTAATTGTTTTATTCTCAAGTTTGATATAATTATGGATATACTTGATAATATTGTTGAAACTGCACATTCTTGTGATAAAAGATCTAGGGCTACAGGATATATTAGAGTTGCTCAAACATACGAGGTTGCATTCATATTGCAATTGGTGAAAGAAATTTTAGAAATTACAAACGATCTTAGTAAATTTTTACAAAAAAAAGAATAAAATATTTCAAATGCAATGCTACTTATTGATGTAGCCAAGAGAAGGTTACAAGAGTTATGGGAAGATAATAAATGGGATTTGCTTGTTTCTGAGGTGTCTACATTTTATATCAAGCATAACATTGTGGTACCTTCTTTTGATGAGTTGTATGTTAGCTCTGGAAGATCACGACATAACCTGTTGATTATACTGTCTTTCATTATTATCTTGTTGAAGTCTTTTGCAAAATAATTGATTGGCAACTGCAAGAACTTATCGATCATTTTGATGAGGTGGAAAATAAGTTGCTTCATGGTGTTGCTTGTTTGAATTCAGTATACTCATTTTCAAGTTTTGACATCAAGAAATAATGAGAAAGGCTGAATTATATCCTAATGATTTTGATGAACTTAATATATGTGCACATAAGAATCAACTTGCAAATTACGTTATTGATGTTCGTGATATTGATAAAAGGTTCTCCAATTTAAATGGGTTTTGTGATCTGTCAAAAAGATTGGTTCAGAAAAAAACATTCCAATTATCCTCTTGTATTCCGTTTGGTGAAATTTGCTTTGCTTCTGCCAGTTGTTACTGCATCTATTGAAAGAGCCTTTTCAGCAATGAAGTTTATTAAGAATGAGTTGTGGAGTAGAATGAACAATGACTTTTTGAGCGGTTGCATGATTCCTTTTATGGTAAAAGATGTGTTTAATAACGTTTCAACTGATGATACTATTTTGTCTTTTCAAACAATGAAACCTCGTCGAGTGATATTGTAAACGTGCTTGAGAAGTATTTATAGTGATTTCTTTTTGGAGTTCTAACTTTGCACTCTAGTTCTAGTTGATACATTTTACAGGACTAATTTTTTATTTACGTAGCACCCTAGTTCTGGTTGACACAATGTAAATGACTAACTTTTTTCTTTACTTATTGATTACTCCTATTTAAGTTTAAATATTTTATATCTATAGACTATATACTATTACATTCCTTGAAATTGTAGTGGTAGATTAACAATTTCAGGCCTAAAATACTTCAGCGATAACAAAGGTAGAGTTGTTAGGGAAGACGAACGTGCTAAAGAGACCATTTACATTCAGGTATTTTCCTTTTTCCATCCCTTTTTTTCTTTTATAACCATGGTATTCTGGCCATGTTAGTAGCTATAGTACTAAATCTTGTTTATGGTATTATTGGGTATGATAATTTTTATTATATTTTATCCTTTTACTATTTCTTTTCTAAATTGTTTTATCTTGAGTCGGGGTCTATCAAATACAACCTCTCTATCTCACCTCTAAGTAGACGGTAGTGGTATAGACTGCGTACACTTATCCTTCCATTACTGGCTATGGTAATATTTATTTTATTTGGTCCTTTTACTATTCTTTTTCTATTTTTTTTTTATCTTGAGTCGGGGTCTATCAAATACAACCTATCTATCTCACCTCTAAGGTAGACGGTAGTGGTATAAACTGCGTACACTTATCTTTTCCATACCCTACTTGGTGGAAATATATTGAGTAGTATGTTGTTGTTATATTCGAGCTGTGGACTGACGTAGCCACATGTAGGATGGCTAATCGAACAACCTTCCTAAAAAAATTATATTATATTATGTATATAAAGAATTATACTTTTTCTGTCATAATTTATATGACACCTTTCGGATTTTGTGATTCAAATAAGCTATTTTTTCATATTTTTTTTTTATATATTTTAATATTTTAAATGGTTTATAGTACATTTTAAGTATTTTCTAAATATATCAATTTTACTTCCAAAAAATTTAAAGATTTCATGTCGAAATACATTTTCATACCTAAACTGTTTGACTATCGGGAAATGAGAAGTGCCAGAAACACAAGGACTACAAAGCATATAGGTTAACTGTGTCTCTGTCCACCAAGAAATAGATGGAAAGAAATCACCTAGGTTCTAGGTTTTTGTGGAAATACACTGGGTATGTTGAGAAAATTGAAGGAAAGGTGTCTTTTAAGTCTTGAACGAAGGATTGGTGACATTGACCAATAGATAGGGTCAAAAATCATTAGGAAACTTGATTAAGTTAATGATGGTCTTGATTAATATTTTCAAAACTTTCTAATCTTTTCAAAAATACAAATCAACCCAACCCACACCCCTCTTCAATCCAAATCAACCATTCTCTCCTCTTTCTCGACAGCTTCTCTTAACTCTCTCCCAATCAACAGTTTAGTAAAATTTCTTCCTTCAACCCCCGACGACTTCTATCTCTAGCGACAATAGTGGGGCTTCGAGTTTCCCTCTTTTCTCCTTTCAACCCCTAGGGACTTCTACCTCCGGCGATAAATAGTTGGGCTTCGAGTTCCCCTCTTCAATTCAATCAACCTGTCTCTCATCCCTCTCTCGATAGCTTCTCTCAACTTTCTCCCAATCAACTGTTCTGCAAATTTTTCATTTCAATCCTCGGCGACTTCAACATCTGACTACAAATAGTTGGGCTTCAAGTTCCTTTTCGACTTCAACCTTCAATTGTTTGCTCTCCGGCCACAACAACTTTGAATTCTTCATCCCTCCTTTTCTTCTTTCACTGGTAAAAAATTATGGCCTTTTTAGTTTTGAAGAAAACGAGGAACTTGAGCCAACTTCTCTTATAGTATTGGTTAACAATTTCAATATTTGTTGCACTAATTTGAAAAACGGTCTGAAATGGCCTTTTTATTGTTTGTGTTTATAAAAACAAAACGACAATTTGGTTTGATTTGTTCTGTTCTTGTTCTTAGTAAAAATGGTGAAATTGTTATTTTTTGTTGAACGAAATCATGCTACTATTTTTGGTTTCCTCCGGCAGATTACCCATCTGGTGAAATATATTAACCATCTGATGCAACAAATTTATTATATGATGCAACAGATCAACCATCTGATGCACTAGAGGAACCATCAGATTACAATTCTGATGCAATAGATTAATAATCTGATGCAACAGATTAACTATTTGATGCAACAACTTTACCATATGTTTCAATAGATTAAGCCTCGGATAAAAAATTTGATGCAACTAATTAACCATCTGGTGCAATGGAAGAAACATTAGATTAATGATCTGATGCAACAGATGAACCTCCTGTTAGATAAAATCCCATCAACTCTTCCTATAGGAAATGTCCAAGACTTAATTTTTTCAACTGATCATTCATCTGCCGTGATAGACGACCCTATGTTGGAAGAAATCTAAACAATATTGATCGTTGATAACTGTTCCAACAGGACAGATCACTCATGTGTTCAACAGATGTGAGACCTGTTGCACAGACTATTTATCTTTCTCAATAGATGAGTGATATGTTTTATATTATCGCAATAGATTACTCAGCTGTTGCTGCAGGTTAGTTAACTTCTCGGACAGATCACTCATATGTTGCAACAGATGTGTGATCTGTTGCATAAACCATTCATCTTTCTCAACAGATGAGTAATATATTTTGTATTGTCGCAACAGATTATTTAACTATTTCAACAGATCACTCATATGTTGCAACAGATGACATCACAACAGTTGTGTGATTTGTTAATAGATCATTCATCTGTCTTAAAAGATGAGTGATATATTTTGTATTGTTTCAACAGATTACTCATCCGCTGTAATAGTTTGGTTATATACTGCAACGGATATACTACCTGGTGCAATAGATCGGTGATCTATTGCAACTGTTATTTTACTGTTTTGCTTGTTTGATTTACTGTTATCCTTTTTTAACGGTGCATTAATCAACAATAATATATTATTTTATGTTTCTGCTAATTTTAGATAATATGGTTTCCAAAAGAATAGAAACCGAATCAAGTCCAAGTAAAGGAACAAGTGAAGCAGCTAGGCTACATCCACTACTCTATGAGCTTGCTTTACAAGCGTTATCTCAATCAGGAGCAGAATATGATGAACACGGGGAGAAAGGATGTTTCAAAAGAGATGAGGCAGATGTTAATAGCCCTTCCATCGAAGAGCTGGTCAAAGTCTTCAACATTGATCGTTATCCTGTGAGAATGCAGTGCGATGGTGCTGCAGATTTAACGGGTGATTTCGTGGTTAAGTCAGCCATGGAAAAATCTTTCGACGCCTTCAGAAAAATACTTCGAGAACAAAAATTAGATGCTTATTTTAGGGACAAATGCTTTGGGAAATATCTTGATTTGTCGGAGGACAACAATGCTCGTTTCCAAATGAAAATGATATATGAACTTCTCAAGCGTAGGTTTATGTATGAAAGCAAAGATAAGATGGATGAGGTGTGGATAAATTACTGTGGCATACCTGTTTGTTTTGGTTGGAAGGAGTTTGCCATAGTTACTGGACTGAAATGTTATCCTCCTTCTCAAGTTATATCTATTCTAACCCCCCCCCCCAAAAAAAAAATCCCCCGTACATCCAAAAAAAGTAAAGGCAAGTCGTGTGATCGTGATGATCTGGTGTCCATTGTTGGTCCAAGCTTCAAAAACAAAAATTTGATAGAAGCGTTGAAAGGTAAAGGACTTTCAAAGAAGCACAAACAATCATTGTGCTTGGTTTGGTTTGTACATAATATTCTTTGGATGAGAGACGTTAACAAAAACATAAGCCTCGCTTTAATAAAGTTCTCCGAGGATCTTGATGCATTCAACAACTATCCTTGGGGGTATGAAAGCTTCAAAATGACTGTCAAATATTTGTTGACTCCGTTAGCGCCAAAGACAGTCAACTTATATGGCTTCCTGTGGGCTTTCATGGTAAATGTTTCTTTCTTCTATTCTGATCTCATTTATTTTTTTCGCTCAATAATGGTTTTGATTTATTGGCGTTATTTTATAGGCTTGGGCGTTTGAATCCATTCCTTATTTGAGACAACAAGTGAACTACCAGGAAGGAGTTTCCTGTCCAAGAATCTTGAGATGGTTGTTGGCCAAAACTGATAAAAATGCAAAATTTCTTGATCTCTTCAACCCTCGAAGGATGCAGTAAGTATTATTATAATTTTTTTTCTTTTAATTAATGATTTTTTTGAATGATCTAATCATCATTCTAATATATGTAATGATTTATGTTAGATTGTGCATCCGTCGCTAGTTCCGACCAATTGAGAGTTGAAGATGCCATTTTTTCTTACTTTACGGTCTGTGCAAACTTTATCGAACCCTAAGGTCATCGACAAAATAAAAATGGAATTGTTTGGAGCAATAATAATTACAAGAAAAACAATTTTGGAGGGTGGGCTTATTGTTATTGATGGTCTTAGTGGTGATGGAGCTGTTGGTAGTGGTAGTGGTGCTGCTGTTAGTGCTAATGATGCTCCTCTTACAGTATTTAAAGCAAACCATTATGAGTATGATCATACTGGTTGTATAGATTTTGCCTCTCCCAGCGAATGTTCTGCATGTAAATGTCAAGACTGATGGACGAAACATGATGTAGTGATTAATGCTATTAATGCATTAACTGCTTTTGTAAAGGAATTGACATCTAAGAAGGGTCTCATTCCATCAAAGAGGATTTTATTTCCATTCACTCCATTAGAGATTAGGGCTAAGAAGAGAAGGAGAGTGATTTTCAGGGCATTATCAAGCATAAAAAAAAAGAAATTGCAACTCCTGTGTTTGTGTGTTGAACTGAGCAACATACATTGTGCAAAGGAGAGCAGGACGAGCTGAAGAAGGTGAATATATTATATGTCTTCCAACAGACAAAACAAACAGACACATATTTGTTTCAACAGATGACACATCTGTTGAAAATTATCAAACAAATATATACATCTGTTGCAACAGTTGACTAACCAGTTGCACCAGATAAACATATATCTCATCTTTTTTAGCAAATCAAACAGCTCTTCGTACCGCTTTTATTTGTACCAACAGACTACCTATCTGCTGCAACAGATGATTCATATATTGCAACGGATGGTTCATCCATTGGAAATTATCACATAGGGTCTTCCTCATGTAGAAATTTGTCCCAACAGTTGATTCATTGTTGCAACAGAAGTATAATCTATTTGGGATAATTTAAAATGTGAGGAAGGCCTGTTTGATTTGCTAGAAGAGATGAGTTATCCTTTTCCATTTTGTAGTATCTCCGTGATTAGTATTGACCAATTCTAGCTTTCTAGGTAGATGTAGAAGAAGCTACTGCTGAACAACATTGACAATATGCTACTCTTTTTATGAAAATACGGAGAACAGAAAGTGCAGAAATCGTACGTAAGCGACAATAAAGATCCACGACGAGCAAAGCCAAATTCCATAGCATCGGATGAAGAACAACTTGTACATACTGAGTAGATCTTTATAGCTTGAGCCTGTCAAAGCAATCCTTGACAGTATGCTTAAATTGTTGTTGATGTATTTGTTGAGATCTGTACCCATAACAATTTTCTTACATTTCATTTATTCGTTGACTTATTTAAGCTAATTTATGAAGGCTTCGATTTATTTTATTTTGTCTATGAATTTTATTTATTCCTTAGATTTGAACTTATTAATTGAAAAGGAATACTAGATTTAAATATTGCAACAAATAATGTATTTGTTGCAACAGACGACACATCTATTGGAAAAATCGAACAAATTTAGACATATGTTGCAACAGGTAGGTGATTTGTTGGAATTTATCAAATAGGTCTTTCCACTGTTGCAACAGATGGACTTTAGATAAAAACATCGAGATAATGCAACAGATGATCAAACTATTGCAACATATAAACTATGTGTCAGAACAGGTAGGATAACTGTTACAACAGATGGAGAATCTGTTGCATTATAAAAATTCAACTTTCGTTGGACATAAAAAATTGCCACTACATATAAAAAGGTTAAAGTGAATTGAATTGAAATAAAAAAGGAGCAACCTATCGACAGTGTTCAGTTCAAACACCTAAAATAAAATAGGCATCAAGTAGACAGTGTTCATTTTAAACACGTAAAATAAAATAGACATCAAATGTGTCAGTGTCAAGTCTGACATATTTCACTGACTTGCCGTCACTTGGCCCCCAATGGTCATTTTTTTCTCCTCATTGTCGTATACATTCATCTTCCTCCTAAAATTTAACCCAAAATTCCTAAATCTTTAACCCGAAATTCCTAAATCTTCTTCTTCATCGTCATCTTCTTTTATCTATCCAAATTCTTCAAATTATTTCTTTCATTTTTTTCAACTGAGCTTGACAATGTCAAGCGTATCTTCCACTATTTTTTATGATAAAGATTTTTGATATTGTAAGTGCGGTCATGAAGCTCTGTTAAAGACTTCTTGGACTCAACAAAATCGGGGTCGTAGGTTTTTTACTTGTAAGATTTCAAAGGTAATATTTTTTTTATTTAATTAGTTGATTAATTATTGACTTGTGATTATTTTGTAATTGTGTTCTCTTTTTTATATAAATTGGGTGGATGTGATTACTTTGATTGGTATGAAGAACGACACCCTTCACAAGCAAATCGTATAATTTGGGGTTTGTTGAACAAAGTCAAGGCTTCACCCCATAAGTCTTATCTTTCTTTACTAAATATTGTCTACATTATGAGAATGGATTGGGTATACTGACAATGTTAAAACTACTAGACATAACTTTGTTTGATATCCTATAACCTAGCTGTTGGGGATCTCTAGTCAGCTAGGTAGAGTTATCACCATGCTGACTTGTTCTCGGCCGTAAACCCATTACCTTGGATGTCTTTAGGTCTTTTGTAAGTGGATCTGACACATTATCCTTTGACTTCACATAGTCAACAGTTATAATTCTACTAGAGATAAGTTCTCTAACGGTATTATGTCTCCATCTTATGTGACGAGATTTATCGTTTTACATTATGCTCCCTGCCCTACCTATTGCCGCTTGATTATCACAGTGTATACATACTGGTGCTAATGGTTTGAGCTAATAAGGAATATATTCTAAGAAATTCTGAAGCCATTCTACTTCTTCACCGGCTTTATTTAATATGATAAATTCTGATTCCATTGTAAAGCGAGCAATACATATCTGTTTGGACGATTTCCAAGAGACTGCTCCTTCACCCATAGTAAATACCTATCCACTTGTGGATTTTATTTCATTTGATCTGGTGATCTAATTTGCATCACTATATCTTTCAAATACCGTTGGATATTTACTATAATGCAAAACATAGTCTTGAGTGTATTTAAGATACCCCAAAACTCTTTTCATTTCCATCAAATTAGTTTTATTGGGATTACTCATGTACTGACTCAACTTACTAATAGCACATGCTATGTCTGGTGGTGTACAATTCATTATATACATTAAACATCCCAACAATCTTGCGTACTCCAACTGTGAGTCACTTTCACCTTCATTCTTTTGAAGTGCAAAGCTCATGTCCAATGGAGTTTTGACAATACCAAATTCCAAATTCTTAAATTTGTCAAGTACCTTTTTGATGTAATGAGACAGTGACAATGCCAACCCTCGTCAAGTTCTATGGATTCTTACTCGTAAGATCACATCCGCAACTCCAAGGTCTTTCATATTAAACTTGCTCTCGAGTATTCATTTTGTAGCATTTATGTCAGAAATATCTCTACTAATAATCAACATATCATCCATATACAGACATTTAATGACTTGGTGATTTGGAGTGTCTTTAATGTAAACACATTTATCACATTTATTTATCTTGAACCCATTTGCCAACATGGTTTGGACAAATTTTGCATCCACTATTTAGGTGCTTGTTTTAGTCCATAGAGCGACTTAACAAGTTTACATACTTTATTATCTTTTCCTGGAACCACAAAACCCTCGGGTTGTTCCATATAGATTTCTTCCTCCAATTCTCTATTCAGGAATGTTGTTTTTATATCCTTTTGATGGATTTCAAGACTATATTATGCCGCCAAGGCAATTAACATCCGAATTGACGTTATCCTTGTTACTGGCAAGTATGTCTCAAAGTAATCAAGACCTTCTTTTTGTTTGAAGCCTTTTACTATAAGTCTTGCCTTATATTTGTTAATAGTACCATCCGCTTTCATTTTCCTATTAAAGATCCATTTTGAACCTAAAGGTTTATTTCCTGGATGATGATCAACCAACCCCCACGTATGGTTACTTAAGATTGAATCAATCTCACTATTGACTATCTCTTTCCAAAAGGATTAGTCTGATGACGATATCACTTCTTTAAATATTTGAGGCTCATTTTCTAAGAGAAATATTACAAAATCTGATTCAAATAAAGTTGACGTTCTTTGACCTGTACTACGTCTTGGATTCTTATCATTATGTACATCCTCAATTGGTTCATCTCGAGGTCGTTTAGACCCCCCACTAGACTGTTCATGTTTAGTTTTATACGGATAAATATGTTCAAAGAATTCAACATTATCTGATTCAATTACCTTATTTTTATTGATATCCGAATGTTTGGATTTATGAACCAAAAATTGACATGCTTTACTACTATTAGAATATCCTATGAACGCGCAGTCCACCGTCTTGGTCCTATCTTTACCCTTTTAGGCATAGGAACTTGGACCTTCGCTAGACACCCCTACACTTTAAAATATTTCAAGTTGGGTTTCCTTCCTTTCCATTTTTCATATGAAATTGATTGTGTCTTACTATGGGAAACTCTATTGAGTATTCGGTTAGCTGTAAGGATAACTCCCTCCACAAGTTTTGCGATAAACTTGAACTTATAAGTAAGACATTAATCATTTTCCTTCAAGGTTCGGTTTTTTATTTCCATAATTTCATTAGATTAAGGTGAATACAGGGCCGTATTTTGATAGACAATTTCATTCTCTACACATATTTCTACTAAGGGAGATTCATATTCTCCGCCCCTATCACTTTTAATAGTTTTAATCTTTTTCTCTAACTGATTTTCAACTTCTGTTTTGTATTGGCTAAACTCATCTATTTTTTCATCCTTACTATTCAGAAAATAGATATAACAATATCTGGTGCAATCATCAATAAAAGTTATAAAATACTTTTTTTTACCACAAGATGATGTTGACTTCATATCATAAATGTCAGTGTGTATTAAGTCTAAGGGAT
>NW_025889532.1:0-2247 GCF_002878395.1 Capsicum annuum
GTATATCGAACTGTCTTTTTACTAAAAGTGAACAGTGAAAACGAAAGCTTTAGTATATCGAACTGTTTTTTCACTAAAAGTAAACAGTGAAAATAAAAATTTTAGTATATCGAACTGTCTTTTAACTGAAAGTGAACAGTGAAAATGAAAGTTTTAGTATATCGAACTGTCTTTTTACTAAAAGAGAACAGTGAAAACGAAAGCTTTAGTATATCGAACTATCTTTTTACTAAAAGTGAATAGTCGGAAGCTTTAGTATATCGAATTGTTTTTTTACTAAAAGTGAACAGTGAAAACGAAAGTTTTAGTATATCGAACTGTTTTTTTACTAAAAGTAAACAGTGAAAATGAAAGTTTTAGTATTTCTTGAACAGTGAAAACGAAAGCTTTAGTATATCGAACTGTCTTTTTACTAAAAGTGAACAGTGAAAACGAAAGTTTTAATATATCAAACTGTCTTTTTACTAAAAGTGAATAGTCGGAAGCTTTAGCATATCAAACTATATTTTTATTAAAAATAAAAAGTGAAAACGGAAGTTTTAGTATATTGAATTGTCTGTTTGCTAAAAGTGGAGTGTGAAAATCGAAGTTTTAGTACAACGAGCTATTTTTTTACTAAAAGTGAACGGTGAAAGCAGAAGCTTTAGTACACTGAACATCTTTTTAAGTGAATAGTGAAAATAAAAGCTTTAGTATATCGAACTGTCTTTTAATGACAAGTGAAAGTGTAAGTTTTAGTATATCGAACTGTCTTTTTTACTAAAAGTGAACAAAAAAATGAAAGTTTTAATATACCAAGATGTCTTTTTACTAAAAATGAAAGCTCCAGTACACCGAACTATCTTATTACTAAAAGTGAATAGTGAAGACGAACACTTTAGTATACCAAGCTATTTTGTTTACTAAAAGTGAATAGTAAAAGTGAAAGTTTTAATACACCGATTATTTTTTTTAGTAAAGAGTGAAAATAAAAGCTTTAATATATTGAATTGTCGTTTTACTAAAAGCAAACAATAAAATGAAAGTTTTAATCTAACTTGGCAAGTTGAAAAACCTATGACTTTTTTTCAAGTCAATAATTATACTATTTATTGTGTTTGGTCAAAAATACTATTCTAATTAATTTAAGTACTATTTTACTTTTACTTATCAAGTTTTATTTCTTGAAAGTCAACTTATGTGAATTTTAATTAATATTTAAAAGGCGTAATATATAAATATATTCTTTAACTTGAATGTACACAAGTAGCCACTCAAATTATTATATAATTGAACAGGTAAATATACACGTGGCAAAACCAGGGGCGGATCTAAGTTCGACTATGTGGTGCTCCAGCACCCGTTAAACTCGACGCAAAATAGATATAACTTTACAAGAAATATATAAAAATTTGTATAAGACGGAAAAATTCACCCATGAAACCAAAAAAATAACTGAGTGTTTTGATTTTCATGCAGAACATTGAAGCTTTGGATATCAATATGAGCGTTCGAACCTCTCCGAGCACCCATGACCCCTAAATTCTGGATCCGTCACTGGGTAAAACGCGTGAGATGAACGCATCCTACACGTCAAATCGCATGAGATTTGTTATGTAGGACCCGTGTGTCTACTTATTCAACTTCAATTGTTTTACTTTGGTCGGAAAAAGTTTTTCTACTTTCACAAGATAAAAATAAGATATACATCATTCTTTTCACACCACGCTTATAAAATTACATTAAATATGTTGTTATTGTAAAGTAATTGGGCTTTGAAGATTGGAAAATAGGATATGATATGGGATGAGGAAGAAAAAGAAGCCTATATATTTTAAAAGAATGGGAGCCTTAGAGTAACCGGTAAAGTTGTCGTCATGTAATCAGGAAATCACGGATTCAAGCCTCGGAAACAGCGTCTGACATAAATACAACGTAAAACTGCGCAGTGGTGGAGGCAAGAGTTTCAGCGAGGGGGTTCATAAATAAATCTAAGAACTAGCCAAAGGAGGTTCAACATCTACTATATATGCATAAAAATATTTTAAAACCATATAAAAAAGATATAAATGTTAGCCCATATGTTACTGGGCCTTTAGTTTATGGACCTTTAGGTTATTGGCTATGTATATATATAGCCTACTTTTGTTTTAGTTAGTTTTTTATGCTTTTCAGATTATATTGTAAACCTTAGCCTTTCTTTCTTTCAATAAAGTTCTATTAACATGGTATCAAAGCTAGTTTGATCCATGTCCTTTGATTTGTTGG
>NW_025889532.1:2347-4240 GCF_002878395.1 Capsicum annuum
ATAGCCTACTTTTGTTTTAGTTAGTTTTTTATGCTTTTCAGATTATATTGTAAACCTTAGCCTTTCTTTCTTTCAATAAAGTTCTATTAACAATAAAAACAACAACATAATTTTTCATCGAAGGGGATTCAAACGATCGAGCTTTGATTGTGCCATAAGCTTCTAGGGATCATCCCCTCGTTGTGGCAGATCCAGAATTTTTATTAAAAAATTTTAAAAAATAAAAATATAATATTTGAAATTTAAATTTAAAATCTGAAAATAAACATTTCCTTTTCATACGTTGCACTTTAATTTTCTAAACGAGTGGCGTGTTATCCGCGTGAATTATGATGGGATGATTGAGATTTTTTCATCTTTATCGAAATTCTAGTGTTCGAGATAAAATTTAAAATAAAAAAATAACATAAATATGCACATTAACTTATCATACTTACACAAATTTTCACCCTTACAAAGTAATTACAAAAATTTCAACTAATTATGTATCTTCAATGAATGTAGCGGGAGCTGATTACGTATTTCGACAGACCAAAAGTCGAAAAAATATATCGAGAGCTAATTATGTATTTTTAAAAAGAAAAAAAATGTATCTTCGTTGGATGTATCTGGAGCTAATTATGTATTTTTATAAAGAAAAAAATGTATCTTTGTTGGATGTGTCGGGAGCTAATTATGTATCTCGGCAGACCTAAGATTGAACTTTTCAGTAATTATGCAAAATGTTGAAATTTTTCGTACTTAAACTTCAAACTGTCGGAATTTATGTTGTTTGCCCAAAAAAAATTTTGCTGAGAGAATCGTCCTTAAAAATAGGCCCATGCAATATACGAATTTAAATTCGGACTCCAATATAAATACCAGATATCATTAAAAAAAAAAAGTAACATGCTTATGGTTTAAATAGTGACAAACACACCACGTGGCTTGATTCTAAATATCCTATTTAAGCTTAATTAGAAATGATTTTTCTGATAGTATTAGTTGAATTAATTTTTATAATCATAATAAAAAGGATAATTAGTAGTACCTTGTTTATCATTATGTCAAAAAATATAATAGTTGATTTTTGGAACAACAACATAAATTTCGATAATTCGGAGCTTAATTACAAAAAAATTTCGACATTTTATATGATTACTGAGATTTCAACTTTGGGTCTGTCGAGATATATAATTAGCTCCTGATACAGTCGACGAAAAGACAAATTTTCTTTATAAAGATACATAATTAGCGTTCGAGATATTTTTTTATTTTAGATCTGTCGAGATACGTAATATATCCAACGAAGATACATTTTTTCCTTTGTAAAAATACATAATTAGCTCCTGATACATTTTTTTTATTTTTGGTCTGTCGAGATACATAATTAGCTCTCGATACATCCAGCGAAGATACATAATTAGTTGAAATTTTTGTAGTTACTTTGTAAGGTGAAAATTTGTGTAAATATTATAAGTTAAGGTGCATATTTATATTATTTTTCCTTTTTTATGAGATTTCAAAAGGTTAATCATACAATATTTGAAAATAAATGGATAAACAAAATCATTCGTGGACTGCTAAATTGAAATCATATCTACTAAATTTTCATTTTTTTTTATAGATTAAACTGCAAAATATAACCTTCATATTAATTATGAAGCAGTGGAAATTATCACATCAAAAGATACAATAATATTCTTTTCTCAGCAATTTTTTTTCCTAAACATTATAAGTATCAATTCACATTTTTACTAATGCAATTTTTTTTTTTCAGTTTTGATATTTCTTTTTGCTACTTGATAAGTAATTAGGAGTAAATAATCACTATTGATAAGTAATTAATAGTTAGTCTCCTAATTAGTTTGGGAAAAAAGTTTGAAATATATCTAAATTTTGACGAAATTTGTT
>NW_025889533.1:0-1923 GCF_002878395.1 Capsicum annuum
AAGACACATCTAATGATGACATACCATTATCAACTGATGATTGACATTGTTTCCAAATGCGCTGAATAGTTCTTATTGATTTCTTGAACAACATCGCAGCTTGTGTTATAGATCCGTATTTAAGACTTCCTTCCTTTCTTTCTTTCAAAAGAAACTTTGCAATTACTAGACGTTCTTCTAATTTCAATCGTTTATTTTTGAAGGTTGAGTCTATAGGTATGACTAACCTCATCTTTAGAGTAATGGCAAAAATAAGAGAGGAGATAAAAGGAAGAATTTGGAAATTATCCAAAACAAAAGAAAGGACACAGTAACCAGAAGATGCAAAAGAACATCTCTAAAATGAAAAGAAGATTTGGAATTTGGTCTTATGTGGACCAAGTACGTGTATTGATCTTATTTATATGGAATTAATTTTTATTTTATTTTATTTATACCGGAATTTGCCCATCGATGGTTCCATACGAAGGCTATTGAATAAGCTTTCCAACGATATAAAGATTTCCAAAAACAGATAGGCTTCAGATATAATCGAGCACGTTCGAAACTATAGAATGGTGGCCGGGATATTTCGGAATAGTAAATGTGCAGGAAAATTTCCTGCACACAAACTACTGAGGCCAGCCGTATTTTTGCGTCAACTTCGAACGATCATAACTACTTTAATATAATGAACTGGGAGAGCTGAAACCTATGAAAAGAAATATCCTTGAGTCTTCTTTCCAATGCAATTGGTTTCATCCAAATCTAATGTCCGACTAAGGAGTTATACTCGTTTTACTTCGGCCTATCAAAACAGATTTTTAGGGTCAATTTAATATGACCATAACTACTTGTACAGGATGAACTGGGTGGCCTACTTTATATGAAATGAAATCCCTTTGAATTATCATTCCAACGATACCAATTTAACCCAAATCCGATATCGGATAAAAGAGTTATGGTCGATCTACTTTAGCTTACCAAAACAGTCCACCAAAGGACAGATTTGATATTATTTAAATTTTAAAGGCATTTTGGTCATTTCCTATTATATTATGGACGGGAATATGTGTATATATACATGTATATGAGTTCAAAAACTCATTTTCATCATTAATCATTGAGAAAGAACAAACCCTAGCCAAATTTGACCTTTAAATTACTTTTGATTCAACCGTAGAAATTCCAAAGTAATCCGATAACTGTGTTTGTCATCTCGAGAGCTTCGTACGGCTCCTATTATTTGTGCAAACATGATGTCATAATCAAGAGGTGAATTATAAGGTATTAATATTGTTTGCCTTTATTCTTTTCCATATGTATATGTGTGATAGAAGATTATATGTATTGGTTGTTATTGAAAGGTGATGGAAATAGGGTTATGGACTATTTTGCATGGTTTGGTTGTATTGAATTCTGGAAGGTGGATATGGTAATTGTGTTATGGAATGGTGGATATGGTGATATACTATTGAATTGATGATTAGTTATGTCTATGGCTCAATTTGGTTTAATGGATTGGTTGGAAGGATAAATGAATCCAAACTTGATATTGGAGGATGTTGTATGAATATTCATAGCATGTGAATGTAATTGGAGTATAAGAGGGTTAAAGTGACACCCTTTATGGTGTAATTAAGTCTTACTACTTAACCACTAGTTTGGTGAATACAAATAATTGAATTGTGACGTTTGGTTGCTAATACTAGATTGCTATATATGTTTATTGTAGATAAGTAATCTGAAAAGACGGGAAGTCCATTTTGGACTAGTATTGAAGGTTGACAGTCAGGCATGTAAAGCATACTCTATACTATATCTTTGGCATAAAAGTTAAAAATTGTTCTATTAAGAAAGTTTCCAAAGTTATTCAATAACATGTGATCCATAATGGTTTTGTATGATGTCCTACGTTACCAATGAACTTGTTTCCACCCTACG
>NW_025889533.1:2023-2506 GCF_002878395.1 Capsicum annuum
GACATTCCAATACTTACTTGTTTTCCAAATTATACATGTTTATTGAACTAATGAATGTTAGAAGGTATCCGATTACTCAAACAAGATCCATGTGCTATTAATGACTCCAAAACGTTTCATTGATATACTAATAAGTTCCTACTTCATTGTTATGGCATTGATGCCTCCAAAACACTTCATTGATGTGCCAATGCGTTCTTACTTCATCGTTATTGCATTGATGGTCTATTTATATGTCTCTTATTGATGTATCATTGTTTCAAAGTATCAAAAATGTGGTGGCGACTGAAATAACAATCTCAAAAATTAATTGAACTAAGTGATGGAAGTTCTCTCTTATCGGGTGGTATCCTAGAGACATAAGTGATCCCTATTTATGTGTTTATGGGTGGTATCCCAAGGGAATAAGCCTATCATGGGTCGATCCCAGTTGATATGTACTGGAGGTAGCCTAATGGTCACTGTACAGTACATTAATGATTA
>NW_025889534.1:0-3123 GCF_002878395.1 Capsicum annuum
TCTCACATAAGATATCTCATATCGATAGGTCACACATCATGACTATAAGGAATATCACCTCTCTAGGCGAATCATCATATTAAAGAGGAATATCATCTCTATAGGTCATATATCGTATCTAAGAGGAAATAGCATCTCTAAAGGTCCAATATCACATCTAAGTGGAATTAACATCTCTATAGGACATTAATCTTAATTCGAGAAAAGTCATCACAATTTATTAATTCACCAATAAAATCTCATAAATAAGGCTCATTAGTCTCAACTAGGCCTAACATCCACAACTAATTCCACAAGGGCTTATACAAGTCTTGACTAAATTGGTCGGACGAACCTGCTTCTAATCTTCGATTTCCATATTTAGGAAATCTACCCCCCAAATTAGGATAAGGTATCTATTTCACTTTTAGATGTGAAGTAAGCCATAACCAATCCTAAGATAGAAACTTCATCTAAAATCATGAGCATTTAAGTCAACTCTACCCAAATTACGGTTTCAAAACAACTAGACTAGACCAACTAAAATTAATCATACTAACCATGATTTCAACACTTTAACCACATCCCACACCTAGCATCATATCATATTCATGCTACAAAATAATCCAATCTATGGAGAAGGCAATAGGATTCTAAAAGGTCATACGTTTTCCACCTTACGGGTCCATAACCCTCATCTAATTTCCAAAACATCAATATTCAATACCAAGTCATTCTATGCATAATCAAACCTAACATCCACATTCACACAAAATATATATCACATATCATCTACAGAGAAGAGTCAACAGAAGCCTACCTCAAGGCCGAATCAAAAAACTTCAAATCATGCTCCAAGCATCCAGAATCTATGCATGCCATCACCAGTATTCAATCAGTGGAATAATGAGCATCATATCGCATCCTCCTTTATCCCAAACCAGAGAGATGTGTATACGCACATACATATAAATTCATAAACTGTAACTATATCCTTTACAAGGATAAACACTTTCCAAATATCCAACCAATTTCTTAACATGGTATTCAGCCCAATAATACGTCTGGAATAATCACAATAATATAATAATGGCCTCTGACCCATATACATATTCGGAACTATATCTGTAATCATATTTATAAGCCATATCATATCTCTAATCATCTCCCGTATAGGTGGCATATCACATAAAAGAGGTATGATCTCAATAAGCATATAATCATCTCTCACATAAGATATCTCATATCAATAGGTCACATATCATGACTATAAAGAATATCACCTCTCTATGCCAATCACCATATTTAAGAGGAATATCATCTCAATAGGTCATATATCGTATCTAAGAGAAAATAACATCTCTAAAGGTCCAATATCGCATCTAAAAGGAATTAACATCTCTATAAGCCATTAATCATAATTCAGGAAAAGTCATCACAATTTATTAATTCACCAATAAAAACTCATAAATAAGGCTCATTAGTCTCAACTAGGCCTAACATCCACAAATAATTCTACAAAGGCTTATACAAGTCTTGACTAAGTGAGCCGGACGAACCCATTTCTAATCTTCAATTTCCATATTTAGGCAATCTACCCCCCAAACTAGGCTGAGGTATCTAGTTCACTTTTAGATGTCAAGTAAGCCATAACCAATCCTAAGATAGGAAATTTGTCTAAAAACATGAGCATTAAAGTCAACTCTACCCAAATTACGGTTTCAAAACCAATAGACTAGCCCAACTAAGGTTAATCATACTAACCATGATTTCAAAACTATAACCATATCCCAAAGGTAGAATCATATCATATTCATGCTACAAATTAGTCCAATCTGTGGAGAAGGCATTAGGATTCTAAAAGGTTATACGCATTTCACCTTACGGGTCTAAAACCCTCATCTAATTTCCAAAACATAAATATTAATTACTAAGTCATTCTATCCATAATCAAACCTAACATTCACATACACACACAATATATATCACACATCATCTACGGAGAAGAGTCAACAGAAGCCTACCTCAAGGTCAAACTGCAAAACCTCAAATCATTCTCCAAGAGCTCATATTCACTTCACAATCCCAAAATGCTATCACACTATCGAAATAGAAATCTATTCATCAATACGAGTCTAGTGATATCCATATTGACTACTTTTAGTTCGGCATCAAAACTGATCCCCTGAATTGGTTCTCGAAAAAGAAGGGCAAAATCAGAACTTTACTTCAAAAATGTGTTCCTCATATTTTTAGAAACCTAAAGATGAAAATCCAAGTTAAATCGAGTAAAAAATGAGGTTGAAATCGAAAAAAAAGTATTTTTGAGCTTTATCGGGTAAAATCTTTGAAATCCGGATTAAAATCAAGAATTGGAGTTGTTTTGAAGGTTAAATTGATGAAAAACTAGTAATTCTAAGATAAAAATATCATTCAAGTGAAATTGGAGTTTAAAATCAAGTCCTAAGATTTTTGAGGTTTTGGGAAATTAATCAAGAAATTTCTAAGAAAAGGGTGAATTCTTACTTTAAATTCGTAATAGACTCAAGAAATAGATGTTAATATAGCTTTCCGAGCTTCCACTAGTTTCATTTTTAAGATCTCACACTATTATTGGGTTTAACACTAAAGATGAAGATGAAAAATGAGCAAAATGAACTCAAAACCTCTTTAAACAGTGCAGAAAAATCTCCACAACTTTTTTTCTATATATCATCATAGTATCCTCCGGCCTTGCCGGGTATCAATATATCATCATAGTATCCTCCGACCTTACCGGGTATTAATATATCATCATCAATTAATGTAAAATAATAACGTAAATCAAGTACTCATAACCATAAATGTAACACCATAAAGATAACTATCTAATCAATATATTCAATCTGCCCATTGTTAACTAACCAGTACTTATTATTAACTAGTTATCTCATATAACTAACCTCTTTTATTATCTAACCTCATTAATACACAAATCGTCATTCAACAACTAAGTGTCATCGTAAACTTAGTCATTAATAACAACTAATCTTCACCTATGCTAAACTCGACGACACCATTAACCATGCATCAACTATCTCTAGGTACCATAATTCAACTAAGCAAGTTTCATTAACCAGTTCATTAGACTCCTAGTCATCAAGT